>NC_142794.1:60616374-60751374 GCF_049724085.1 Artemia sp. Qi Xiang Cuo
AAAAGTAGGAAGCTCTGTTGTATGAGCACTGGTTCCACATAAGGCTCCTGAGGGATTTTCAAATGTATTGACAACTGAAGTATCAAAATCCGGAAGCTGATATACAGTACAAAATCCTGAAATAACAAAAGACACCATACAAATGCAAAAAAGAAGTATTAATAAATAAATGCATTGCAAATAAAGTTCTAATGTATCGTTTAATAATCTTCAAAAATCGACTTCCTTAGTGCAAGTATTTGTATATTACTTATTAATACATGCTAATATTAATCTAAAACTTCATATCTGAATATTTTTTTTTAATTTCTGAATAACAATATTTTTCCTTTTAAAGTTTTTTTTTCATTCCCCCCCCCTTCCAAAAAAAATACAAAGAAGAAACGGTCCTTATCCATTTCTCGGGTAAGTTAAATAAATACCTATGTTACCTATTATTTCTTCTTTTTACCTTCCGTAGAATTCTAGTACCCGAAAGAAGGCGATAAGGCTTATCAACGGGTATAGGATTTACCGTGGGAAGGAAAGGCCCCTGGAGTGGGGGTATGATAGAAGGAGATTTTACGTCAGAGGAACTTAACTTTGAGAAATCGTCTATGTGAGTAAGAAACATTGCATGGGTAGGATCTGGATTTCCCAGGATTATCTGAAAAATGATCAGGAATTAAATACGAAAGACTAGTTTTTCAACTGAAAGTACCTGGCAATATCAAAACTTAAGCCAAACAGAAATAACTACGCGTATGAGAGGGTCTTTTACTCTTGAATACCCTGCTCTTTACGCTAAAGTTTGATTCTGTGTCTGAATTCTTTAGGAAAAACTCTCGTTACACAAGGGCTGTTTAATTAAAATAGACTTTCAAAAAATCATGAAACAAGAATCATAGGCAGTGCAATATCGCTGCCTAAGTAAAGAATAATGTTGCCACAATGTATTTTTTTTTGGTTCTTGCTCTTAGACAAGGATACTTCGAATCGAAGGAGTTGCCGGAGAAACTTCGAAAAAAGCTCATTTGATCAGTAATTAGAGTTGCTTGTGCCCTTTTAGGTAGTTGAAAGTGATTGGAAGGCAACTAACACCCCTTCGGTGCCCACCATTTCCCCAAACACATCCAATCGAAATTTTGAGATAGCCATTTTGTTCCGCGTAGTTGATTCCCAGATAGAAATTATGTTTTTTAGGAGGAGTTGGGGTCAAAACCCCTATGCCTTCCCGAGGCCAGAACATAATTTGCACTTTGCTGAAAAAATATAAATGAATGTGCATTGTCAGTTTAATATACATATACTTATATTTAGTAATAATTATGTTAAGATTATTTGATTTATTAAAGTTATAATAGTAAAAAAATTTAAATTTTTCAGTAAATCGCAAATAATGTTCTGGCCTTGGGAAGGCATAGGGGTTTTGAACCCTACTCATGTTAGTTTCTGCTTGTTTTGAGTTTGACTTGGTTATTTATTGTAATTTCTGTTCGTTTTGGGTTTCATTTATTTATCGATTATGATTTGTGGTAGTTCCACGCTTGGTAGATTATTTGATTTTATATTTGTTCGTTTTTGGTTTAATGGAGTTATTTACTTTTCTTTGAAAAACTTATTTTCTGGAAAAAGTTTTTTTTTAATTTTAAAGAAACATTAAGAGCTTACATTAAACCAAAATGAGCCTAAATAAAGTCAAATAACTTTTCCAGCGTTAAAATGCAACAAATAAATTTTTATAAGTAAATGAAACCCAAAAAGAATAGAAACTATAATAAACATCTGCTTTAAACTCAAAACAAGTGAAAACTAATATTGGATGGCTATAGCTCCCCATGCCTTCTGAAGACCAAATTATTGGAGGCCCAATCTATTCCAGTAGAGCCCTATCCCTTCAAATCCCGATGTTGGCCCTTTTTTATACTTCTTCAAGATGCAGGTGTTTGCTGCGTAATAGAATTTGCTTGTTGCGTAATAGGGAATGTTTTATCTTTGAGTGTTATGTTAATTACTTAAAAAACATAAGGGTGTAGGGAAAAACCTTCAGGACCTCTAAGTAAGAACAAAGTCCGAATTGATCTTAGTTCAATATTTACATAGGTTTTTCTAATTTACACACAGGCCCTTTATTTTCATTTATGCTAACATAGACAATCGGGGCCCCATTATATGTTCTTGTATTGATTTTCCAATGTGAACAAGGGATTCCTGTTATGCAATGCTATTCCCATAGCGGGATTGGGTAATTTCCTTTGTTCTTGGGACTATAGAACCTGGTCCCAGACGAGGAAATTCATCAGTCTAACTTTCGAGATGAGTACTAACGCAAGTCGATTTTTCAAAAGAATATGACCCGAAGATACCATCGGGTAAGCCTATTTGCATATTAAGGGAGTGGTTCCTCCTGCCCCCCCCCCCACCAAAAAAAAAAATAGGAGCGAGATTATGGTAAAAAAAGAACTGTTGTAATTCTCTGTATGAAAATAACAAGTAAAACCCTGTTCCTTCCACCTTTGCATGGTTCTCTCACTGATGAATTAATCTTATTTTATCACGTCAAATATGTGCTTTACCATCAAGATACATGTCCCTTTTAAAGTGTTTTCAAGAATCGAAACTAATTCTGGCATGACATGTCGTTATACGATTATCATCTGTAAAGCTATCTGGGCCACTAATGATATCGATCAGCCACCGTTACTCAATTAAATAGGGGGAGGGGCATCATTTTATCTGTTAAATTTGAATGCTCTGATATTACGAGCACTTTCACAAATAAAGATACTTTTTTTCTGATCAAATTGACCGAGTTATATTTACAATAAATCTTTTGATTTGCGAGAGGGGTGGAGTAGCCTATGATTACAATTTTCATATGAAAAATGCGATTAGATCCAATTTAACTAGTTAACATTTATTCAGGGAAGGGGGGCGTAGACCAAGCATTAGTTAAATAAGAAAAAGGGTCGCTTTTAAAATCTGCGGTGTATTGTAATATTTCTGCCTATACAAATTGGATAATCAAAAATTCATCAAATATTTATGTAACGTATTATATTTAAGGTAGACTGAATTTAAAAATACTGCTTATGAAAGAAAACGGGAATTCGATTGAAACTATGTTTGCTTCTAAATGCTTGTCCAGGTGACATCTTATTATTTCTAAATATTTAAAGAACACTCAAAGAGGAATTAGCGCAAGAAGGTGCTCCCCTTACCAAGGGTTGAAGGAGCCCACCTTCATCCCTATTAAAGTTTAAATCCATCTTCTAGAAAAAGGGTTACAAATTATTTGCTAATATTTGCCCCATAGTCTCATATAATTGCCACATTTTTTCTTAAGGGTGAGCTCGTTGAGGTGGGGAGCAATTGGGGTGAGCTATTTCTGAAAACTTAATCGTCACATATTTCTATGAAAATAGGACGTATTTTGAGCATATACGACCTTTTCATGAAAAGTAAATTCCAACTTTCTTAACTGATCAAATATTTCCATGAGAGTACGATGTATTATAGCCGTGTCTGTTTTTTTTTTCATAAAAAAGAAAAATTTTAATTATATTTAAGGAAAACTCTGAGCAAGGAGATCCTCCCAGAAAGAGGACGAAGGTATGATAAGGTCCAAGCATGCAACTTGAAAAAGCGGGTCCCTGGCATGGTAAGCTTGCGGCCCTTCTGCGCTCCCAAAGCACGGAGGGAATGCGGTCCCCAAGCATGGTGAAGAGGCATGGCCTCTTGCGGCCCCATAAATGATGAAGATTCTGGACCTTTTACGTCCCCCCTCCGTGCAAGATGGAGTTGCCAGCCTTCGCTTAAGTGTAAGGTCTTTGAAATTCTTTGATATATTTCTAAAAGCTTATTATATGTTAATTGACGGCATATTCATTAGCGGTAAATGGTAATTAGCGGTAAGCGGTAAATGGACATTAGCGGTAATGTTTTTCTGCCTCGTGTATATTCTTGTTCAGGCTAACAAAACTGCACCATTTTAAAGGGAGAAATAACTGGGAGGACCATGTTTGCTATCTCGGGGAGGAGGAGGATGATATTGCCCATCCTAAAAATAGCTAAATTAAGGCATTCTTTCGGAGAATTACAAGGTTGTTGGTGGTCCTAAAAATAGTGAATTGTCTTAGAGACGAAACGTATCTTTTCAGAATTGAAAATAAGAAGATTTATAAATTTACCTAGATATATTTTCATTGACCAATCCTGCTTTCTAGGGGTAAACAGAACTTGAAATTTTTCCCTTGATATTATTTCAAAATGAAAGCCTAACTATGTGACTTACTGAACAGTATTTTAGTAGAAAAAACTTAGCATTTTAGTGTTGAGAGGAGGCCTTTTTCGCTGAGCCTAAGAGGGGTTTTGAGCACCCTGTACCTCATATTGTTTTGTTTTTTTAACAGCCTAATGTATGTTTCCTTTGAGGGTATTATCATAAGTATTTCAAGAAAAAAGAATTGTCACTGTTTTTCCAGATGCATTGATGACCCAGCTTGTATTGAGCAGCTGTTGCTTGATTTCTACAGCAAGGATCAGACGCGAGTGGAAACTATTACTAGTAACCTCTCGGTAAGTCTATTTCGAGATTCATAAATTCAAGGGAACCTTGTTTTGGGCCTAAAATTACTTTTTTCTATAGAAAACTGAAACAGAAAGGTCAGAGGGGCACTGCTCAGCGAAGGGCAATAGTATTTCAGTGCTAAAACAGCCACTCTGCACCCCTGTATGGAATAATTTCTGGCTGTTGAACGTTTAGCTGGTAGTATACCCTCACCATCCTCAAACAGTCACATTGACCCCATGCACGGAATAATTTCTGGCACTTAAACTCTTATGAGGTATTGTGATCCCTCTATGTCCGAGCAGACACTTTACTCCATTATATATTAAATAATTTCTTTTCTCTTAAACTTTTAGACGGTAGTGTCATCTCTCTATTTTTGAACGGGTACTCGTAAAGATAACCAAGTGCCCTCTCAAAAAATCTACAGACCAATAATATATTGTTTTTCAGCCTAATTTAAATTATTTTTAAGGATGAAATAAAAAAAATTTCATAGGGGTGATAAGTTGTTACTATTTTATAGGTTCATCTAGTGCCATTATCACCGAGTCAAGGGGCCTATAACCTCTATGAGGATTTTGATAGTCAATGGGGACAAAACAGACCTTAAAGGAATGTGACCCATAGTGGGGGTTTAAGTGCAGGGGAGACACAATTAATGTAGCTCCCCCAACTTTGATCTAGACGTGTTTATAGCTGATCTAAGCCTCGACAAAAACTATTAATGGATAGACGACCAAATACCATCTATTTAGGTAGAAAAAGTGTCCACCCCCCCAAGTGACAGAAATAAGGGGAAGCAGGACAAAGTGGTAGTGGTTCACCCCCAATATTGCCTAATTTTCATTTAACTGCTACCGCCTAGCGTACTGTTTATGTTTTTAGAGCTGAGTTTGGGGATCCCTTCAAGACCCTTATACGTATAGTATCAATACGGATCTGATTGATATAATCCACTCATATGTGAGAAAGACCCGGGCCCTTTATAAGAAACAAATTCCAGAAGGGGTTGACGGGACAGCATAAAAGCATCCATTGCTTAATAAATAATTTTTTAAAATAAAAAGTCCGGAGTTTCCCAAAGGGAAACTCCAGGGGGCAGAGTTTCCCAAAGTAGATTATAATTGTTGAAAAGGGGAATATCTTGTAACACTTAAGGGGATAGGCATTTTTGAGAGGGCCAATGACTATTTGAAGATTGGTGTTATAGTATTATAGTACGAGGCAGAATTTGGAGAGGGCAAGAGTAGAGATAAAAAAGGGGTAATATATTCAGTTTGGGGCTCCGTCTATTGAATCGAGAAAACACTGATTAGGCCCCGTTTACGAGCCTACCATAGAGCCTGATTGAATTGAATATTTTTTTCTAATTAAAGATGTTAGTCGTAATTTATGGAAGGCAAAACTCATGGATGTGTACGATAAATCAAACTCGAATCGTGTTAAAGAACATGAAGCCATTGCAATCTCTTATACCATGTGCAAAAAGATACTAGTAGTACCATGAAATTGTTAGAGGTGTTTAAGATATTGGGTGGGAAAGATTGTGTAGGCGAAACTATGGTTGCTCTTCTTAAAAGAGCCAATGAGTCAGTTTCTCGGCTGCAAAACGTAAATTATCTAATGAGTATTTCATCAGAGGATGAGTTGGCAAGTAAAATAAAGAAATGTGTCGGGTTTAGAAGGGAAAATTAAATTTTTCGAAATTGTTTGAGGGTAGTGGGGAAACGCTATTCTGCAACCATGATCATTTAGGTAATCTAATATAATCAGGGGGAGTAACATTCGTGGACTGGCATATAAATCTTGTAGGTTAAATGTTTAACAGCAATATTTTCTACCGGTTTAAATATGCAATTCTAGCTGTGATTTGAGATTTATATTACCAGCGTTAGCACGTTTGCAGAAAGGTGAAGTTGTAGATGATGCATGGGGAGATGGGTCATTTCTTATAACATCATATTCAACTCATCTGAAAAGTACATACTCTTAGATTTCAAATGGATAACAATTGAAAATGGTAACACGTACTTGAACAAAATTCGTTTTTTAGATTCATTTAGTTTTTTCCTAAATCCTTAAGTAAATTAATTAAAGCATACAAAAGTGACGATTTTAATAGTTTTCCCCTCCTTAAACAGCACTTTTCAGATGATGAAAAGTAGGATTTATTGACGTGTACAGTACTACAGCTCCATCTTGAGGCTACGTGAGGAAAAACTACCTCCTATCGAAGCGTTTTATGATTCACTTCAAGAGCATCAATGCGCCACCACGAACTATAAAGTTAGATTTGGGGTATTATTTTTCAACACCTCATTTGGTGATGGACTTAATTCTTAAAATCAGCAAAGAAAAATAGGGTTGATAATTTACGTGGATCAGCACTAATTTTTTGAGAGACAATGTGGGGAGGGTATATTTTTACGGAGATTGTGTCCTGTAAACTGAACCGACCGGATAAAGCACCGGTGAAAAGTCGGATGCTGTTTTTCTAGACATGAACTCTCTTTATCCCTCGACAATGTCTCACTACTGTTTGTCGTGCAAAAATTACAAATGCCTGAACAATTCTTGAGATCCAAGTTTCCCCTACATTGCCACTGTTGAGGAGAATAGAACACAAGGATGGTTTTTTGAAAATTATGGTGAAATACCAGTGGAACTTCATGACTCGGTAAAGAATTTTGTTTTTCCGTGCATAAACCGACCGATGCCTAGGGATTCACTGAGTCCCAATGATAATTCTGTGGTAGAGGATGGGAGTTTGCACAAAACACCTTCAAAACAAAAGCTTATTGCCGAACTTCATAGGAAACGGAATATTGTTGTACACCATCTTCTTTTGCAGTGGATGCTGGCCAACGGTTTCAAGGTCACAAAGATTCATAGAGCCCTCCAGTTTGATCAAAAGCCATACATGAAGACATTTTATGATGCCTTTGTAAGTAAACTCTCTGAGGCAAAAACAAAGGTTGAAAAAGAGATCATTAAGCTTGTTTTAAATTCAGCCTTCAGTAAGATATTCAAGAGTGTGTGCCATAGGAGTCATTGTGAAGCTGTAACCGACCCAAGAGAATGTGCCCGAATCTTTGCCGATTCCAATTTTACATCGTTCACAATCATAAACTCCAATATGGTCCTTACACATATCAAAAATGAAATATAGTTTGAAATAGATATATTGTCACTGACTGTGCCATTTTAGAAATTTCCAAGAAACTCACGTTGAAATTTTATCACACTGTGTGTAAGTTCCAGAGTTCGTGGTAGTCATTATCAAAAAACTAAAGCCTTTTCCCAATTGCATATATTAGAAGCAGATCTTTTGACTCTAGACGGGTTCAAAGACATCAAAAAAGTCCATACAAGTATATTTTACTTGCAATCAGTGTTTTTATTTTTTATGCATATTCCGTCCCATTGCAGTCGCACAGAGGTGATGAAATTGCTAAAGCCCTTGAATCTATTTTTGAACGAGATTGTCATAGGGAAATTTAAACAGATTGGTGTGGTGAATTTGTTAATCCGCATATAAAAAAGGTTTAATTGAAATATAATACTATACTCTATCATAGTCATAGTCCAATAAAGGTGGTATTATCTGAACATTTGATAAAAACTATTTGACTTCTAATCTCGAGATATTCTACACTGAAAAATTCTGCAGCTTTTATTCATGATTTAGATAAAATCATGTTGATTTATAATTAACGACCTCATCTGTCCAATCTTAGACCTCCTCAAGTTTATCACGGTAAAAATATACTTGACATTTTCTTAATCAATATTCGAATGAAAAGCAAGTGGAAAAGAAGAAATTTAATGTTGATGGTACAGTTCGACTCAAGCGAACTAGTAACACTTTTAAAAAGGGGAATTACTTGTGGTTCACTGAACTTTTTAAACCATCAAAAGTGTTAGATACTAAACCTGTAACGTATTGTCTACGTGATATGAAAGATGATGAGATTCTTGGCGGTTTTCAGGAGTATGATCTGTAAAAAAGTAAAGCCATTGGAGTGTATCAGATTGAAAAGTTATTGAAGAATCTAACTTGTATGGGTAAGATTGCTTGTTTGTTGGTTAGGATACAACTCTGATTTTGATTCTTGGATTACCGCTGAAGACAATCACAATGCCTAGTGGTTTCTATGTGATATTCATATTTAATTTCTCCAACCCTCTCTATGATGATTTGAATAAAACAGGCAATTTTTTGACAAAACTCTCCCTCGCCATCCAATTCGATTGAAAGGGTGAAAATGCTCTTTTTGATTATTTCCTTAAAAATACATATTATATTCTGAGAAAAGATCGTACGTATGATATAAAAGTTTGACCAAACGATTGGCCAGTGATGGTGAGGATAAAATCCCTTAACTCTGAGATATCATGCTAAAATACAAAGAGTATAGTAGTATCATTGATTTGTGTTGTGTAATCAATAGAAAAATCGCTGCTCGTAAAAATGATGCTTTCCACTTTAACTATTCAATAGAAAATGGTAGGGTTAGCATTAGCTCTCCCATCGACAATGAAGTGGTTAATCTCAACGATATTCTGAGATATGTTCTTGGTTTAAACTAAATATAATTGGGGGTTAAGTACTGGAACCATCAATGAGATGGAACATGTTATTTTTGTAGACTGTCCACCTGGCTTCACTTCAGACAATTGTATAATTCTTTAAGCATCCTTTTTGAGACATCGAGAGTCAATAACACCAACGTACCTCTCCCACGTGCTCTTGAATGAATACCAACTCTGGAACATATTGACCACTACAATATAAACCACCTTTTATATATTGCTGTAAACACTGCTTATTTGGAGCTCTGTCACTTAACATTAAGAAGTGAATTGGGTAATCATTTAGCAATAAAATAAGGTTTGGCTGTGATAACATTAAGAAGTGATTTGGGCAATCCTCTAGCAATAACAAAAGGCTTGGCTCTAATTACATGTTATTTTCGACTAATTTAGTGAGATGGTTAACCGAAAAATTACTTTTGTTTGTCCTGATATTGATTGCTATATTTCTATTCTTAGGTCACGTCATTGGACCATAGAATGAACGATTATAGGGGTCGTTTATCAATATTGGGCTATGGCCTTGGAAATTGGATTGCTAAGCTATTTTGCTCTACACTACCCTTGGCTAAAAAAATACATTGTTCTGGTTGACACGGATTTTGCGTCTTCTATACTACATAATTGGGGTTCTTGGAAGAATTTTAAATCAAGTTTCACAAAAACTCAGGTCTAGCGCGTGATCCCTTTGCGAGTGATTTAAATAATGATAAAGAAGAAAAGGTTTAAAAAGGGTGAGAAACACCACATCACTCATCAGTCTCTACTCAGGTCAGAAGCGAAAAACATCATTCTTGACAAAGAAGAAAAAGAAAACAAAAGTAAAAATCGTTATACCAAAAAAGTATTTCTTTTCCTAGAAACGGCATATTTACCACATAAAGAATCTCTTCCTCAGTCAACTCATCTCTATGTCTTTTTAATGCAGAAAATATTGAAGGGAGTGTAAAACATGGTTACTATAAACAAATTTTTCCGCAACAACCGATCACTGAAAACGTGCATTTTCAATTTTATTCCATAGATTTGACTTCCATATTTATTGATTTGAAAGTTATTGTACAAATTTAACAATAAAAACCCATGTGTGGCCGAGAAGCTATCCTATGAAAATTGTGCACTATAAAATTTGTTTAGACAAATAAGTGTCTACATAACTAGAACATTGATGAGCACGAGTAACAATCTTTTTAACTATTTAAGTTACATACAATTCATTTTAATGAATCCAAAGTCCTATAAAAAATTAAGAGGGTAAATCTTTGGCTATGAATATAAAACGAAAAATTATACCAGCAATATACTTAGAGAGGCAACAACTAGTGATTTACTCTTGGTTGGAAAAATATATCATTAAATATTTAATATACCTCAATAGATGCCTCCCAATGTTAAGATTGATATAGGGTTACAACTTGCCCTGTCCAATTTTATTTTCCGAGAGTTACTTGGCACTAAGCCTGATATGAGTCTCTTTCACTTCGGCAATACTTCATATACGAAAACAACAGGTTATAAGTTCTGTTCCTTTGGAAATTGAAAAATTATGAGGCAGTGGAAATAATATCAAACTACTCGTTCCATATACAGTTACGAATCAACAACATATTGCGACGGGTTCATGTACCTACACCGACTCTTCATTTATCAATGGTGAAATTTCATCAAACCTTGCTTTGGCTTTTTTTAAAGTGCTATTACAATTAGATCATGGAAACATTTCCAATACAAATTTGAAATGTATAGGCTTTCATTTTTTGTACGTAAAGTAAATGGTTAATCCTTTGATAAATCCTGCAGGACCCTATATGAATTGACAATATAATTCCTAGATCGGGACTCTTATCTATTTAAAATGGCATAACGATGCAATTTTCACAAAACTCATGATATCATTGTATAGGATCTGTCAGGTACTCAAGATATGAGTATTTTCCGAACGGGTAATGTACGTTTAGAATCCACCTTTACCGAAACGTTGGCCGAGAAAATAACATTAATCTTGCTAAATCAATTTGAAATCTATTGGGAAATTACCCCTGATGGCAGTGTCATACTAGACTTGGCACCATGAACACTAATCAAATAATCATTGTGTTCAACTCCTCTGCATGATCCGTACATGTCCAAACTACAAATCCTACTGCATACCCTCAGCGTATTCAAAGGGTTAACAATACCTTAATCATAGTTAGCAGTAGTCAGTCGTCTTTAAAGAGGGGTCATTGGCTCTGTATCTTTCAAACAGCGACAAATATTGGATTGTTCTATCCTTTTGTACTACCGTATGCGTTTTGCACAACTCACATCAAAAACGTTATTAAGCAAAATTGAAAATGTACTATTCAAATCAGAGGCAAGTAAAACATTTATTGCATAAAAGCTGTGATTTTCATGCACTATTATCTTTTATTCTTTGATGTCGTGGATATACTTACAGTGAATTTTTCAGTAGTGATGTTTTGTACAATATAACGTAACTTCACTTTTATTATATTTCCTTGTATAGTCAATAGTACTATTTTGATTAATATTATAAAATTCACGTGTTTTTGAATTTGCTTATTTGAAGCAATGTCACATAAGAATCGCTTTCTGTAACAGCCAAATAGAAATCAGTAGGTTTAAAGTAACAGTAGCTAGTATCTTCACAGCGTTTTCATAAAAAACATCATTATTCCAACAGTTGATGCGTTGACCAGGTTCTTCCTCCCCAAAAAATTTAAAACCACGACGACACCAGTCTCTTAAAAGTAAACTGAAATTACGTTTAGGTTTTTTCCCACCATACCAGAGTAAGAATTTTCCCATTGTTCACATTTATCATAGTGACAACTGGAGCATAGGAAACCTCTAGTGTGAGTGTCACAAAAATTTTTAACATCGGATTAACAATCTAAAATTTGCAACGCATATCCTCTATCTATGTGGATTGAATAATTTATACTTTTCGTCATAGTCATCAACAATGGTATAATTCTAACAGGATTAATGATGCCTAATGTATACAAACATAATGGACATTTGTAAAACATTTTTCAGTGTTGACTGTCTCAATTCCAAAAGATACTGACTTGCAATCGATAAAATGAATGTTCTTTGCTACCACTAGTCGCTTATGATGGTTGTCTATTGATTCACTTGAGAAATGCGAGGAGTAACTGAAAATCTGGATAATCTTCGACCAAATTTGCAATATCATTTGTTATCTTTCGATTAGTTTGTAAATAAATTGACTAAATGCTTTTGGGCAACGACACATAAGTCTCAGATAATATTCCAAGGCTGGAGACTCATTTTTCATTATATCGTCAATGATTCTCTGAGTGAAGATTCTCTTCTGCACCAACAAGTTTTCCAAAGTAATAAGACTGTTTTTCCAAAGTAACAAGTGACACTCCCACTATTGATTACAGACTAACAAAGAATAGAGATTCTTTCTACCTTTTGTCACCATCCTATAGTCTAGGTACCCGATCAGGCTGGTCACCTATTGGTACCAAAGAGGTAGGAGCGGTAGCCAACTATAATATCTAACAGGAAATATTTTTTTTACACTGTGATTCATCTTTCAATGAATTTATCTGTTGGTAAACTATCATTGATACTCGTAACGTTTGTATGGGGTTTGTTTTTTATCAATTCGTCGTTAATTTCCTTGATGATTTTGTCTGCTTGTGCTCTTTTTATTTTATCACTGATTTCTATTTCTATTACCACATTATTTTTACATAGATTGCAGTTTTGGAACCTAGACAACATATGTTGCATGATAATGTTACGGGAGTACACCTGTCTTCTTTTTACTTTTCGTTGAATGTTAATACTAGGAGGATGGTGATGAGATTTATCAACTGGTAACGCGTTACCACCAGCTACCTAAGCATAAAGTTGGTCCTCATCATCAACTACTATTTTTATGTTTGCATTCTCTTTCAATACTAACTTTTCTGGAAATGTCAATCTCTCATATCAGCCACTATAAAAATTGAACGTTTCCGTGTTCCAAAAAAATTATTATCTTGCTGTCGTGACAACGCACGCATACATTTCCAATAGTATCTCCATTAATTCTTGTATCATAGTTCAGATATTTCTCCTTATCGGTGTTCAATGCTACTACAACGCTATCCTGTACACAGGCCTTTTTGAAATATTTTATCTTCACTTTTTAGAAAATAAAGTGTACGTGTTTATTCTTCCAATACCAAAATAATACTGAGGTAAGCGAAGCGTAAGATCTACCTAGTTGCAAGATATTATATCGTCCTCAATAAACTTAACAAGTTGCGCAACAGCCTGGTCTACATAATCAATACCAATATCTTGACTGGGGGGAGGCTGAAGGTTTGCAGCTTTCAGGCTTTGCCTAAAAGCTACAAAAGCCAGCTAGACACCTCGGAAAACTGATATCTACCACATCCAGCAAGACCCCGTTTTGGCTAAGCAGTATCAGGTAAAAAAACATCCAAAAGATTAAGGATTCTTACGTAGTGCGATGATAGTGAAGGTGTATGGAAGGTCTTCAGAGAGAATGCTCTTGCAACTGCAACTAGCTTTGCTGAAATGAAGCAGTGTAAGAAAAAAGACTGGATCAGCAACGAGTCCCTTACTATTACTGATCGCAGATGGGAAGTCCGCCTTTGCAGGGACATGACAGCGTATAGGCAATTAAATAAAGAGCGTAATATCATGCTGAACAAAGACCGTAAGACCTTTATTGACAAAAAAGCACGCGAGCTCCAAGAGTCCACCAAAAAAAGGATATTGGAGCCATATATAAGATCCACCTTGAGCTCTCAGATCAATACAATAAAACTGCACCGTATCTCCATAACATAAATGGTGAAAATTTTAAGACCTATCACAGTGCCTTCGCCAGTGGGAGCAACACTTCGAGATGCTACTAAACTCAGAGCCACCTGACCAAATTGACGACCAGATTACTGCTGCTGCTGCTGACAATGCTAAACCTGCCTCGATGGCACTGAATTTACAGCAGAACAAATCAAAGCAGCAGTACGAAAGCTGAAGAAAAAAAAACCGCTGGGAGTATGCAGCCTGACATCAGAACTTCCTAAAAATGGCGATCTATCCCTGATTCTCTGGCTACAAGGGCTGTTTAAAACTGTGTGGAGCTCTGAAATGATACCATCAGACTCGAAGACAGGCTTACTTTTGCCAGACTACAAATAGAAAGGAAGTAAAGCAGAATGTAATAACTATCGTAGAACAACTCTGCTCTCGGTACACGGCAAAGTTTTTGCCATGTTACTATTTAAGCTGGCCACAAAGTACCTCCATCCCCTTCGTCGCCACCAGCAAGCTGGATTGGTCATGCTATTGGAAGGTCAACTATTGAGCAAATCCATACAATTAGACAGCTGATAGAGAAAACTCTAGAATATAAAAGGAAGGCATTACTTTCACACATTGCCTTCGTCGATTTTCAATCTTCTTTCAACACTGTCGACAGACAGTCACTGATGCTGATTCTTCCATCTGCTGGTGTACTTAAGAAAACTGTCAATCTGTTCAAAGAACTCTACAATAAGACAGAAAGTTGTGTCATTGTAAATCACCAGCTTTCTATCACATTTTTAAGAAATGGTGTTCGGCAAGGCTGCGCTGTGGCTCCCGAACTTTTCAACTGTGCTATGGACCATGCTCTCAAATAAACACTGCTGGCGCATCCGTTTGGCATCGATTTTGCTGGAAGAATTCTGTCAGATGTTGACTTTACTAATAATCCTGCATTGGTATGCGAAAATCTTGCTGACATCAAAACTGCCCTGGAAACGCTAGCATCCGCTGCAGGAAAACTTGGTTTAAATGTAAACTGGACCAAGACCAAAATATTACCTGTGGACAAGACACCGTGCAGCCTCCTGACAACTATAGAAGCTTGTGGTCAAGATGTTGAGATAGTCAAGCAGTTCACCTACCTTGGTTCAAATGGTTGCTCAAACACAAATCTAGATGCACAGATATCAGAAAGGGTTGCAAAGGCGAACGCTGTTTTTGGTCGCCCACTGAGAACAATAATCCACAAACCACATATCAGCCGTCTCACGAAAGCTTGTACCTACTCTGCCTCAGTATCAAGTGTCCTGTTGTACTCATCAGAGACTTGGCCTTTGACGCAGTTGCAAATGGTGAAGGTAGATTCTGTCCAGACAAAACACCTCCGCAAAACTGAACTCTTTAGGTGGCTCGACAGGGTACGGAACATGAATATTCCCCGTTCCTTTAAATTACCACCCTTGCCCGAACAGCTCGAGTCCCCGCTGCTGCGTTGGTGCGGTCATTTACTTCGCCTACCCACTAAAACGCCTGGCCGACTTATATTTGATTTCGATCTAACTACAAATGGCTGGAAACACCCCTGAGGTAGAACAAGTATGAGATGGGAAGATATCACTCGCGATCGACACACACAGCGTGAGGCATTGACCCCAGCGAAGCTCCTACACTCGCCCAAAACAGGGCACTCTAGAGACGACTAACGGCGCTGACGTCTGGTTCCGTCTACACTGGTGAAGCTGCTGCGCAAGGGCTCTAAGTAAGCCAAATCTTAAGTTTATTAATAAATTAACATATCAGTCAAAGAAAAAAAATCTCTATTACGTAAAAAGCAAGTTCAATTATGTAACAAACAACTGCACCTTAAAGAAATTAAAAAAAAGTGCTTGTATTGGGATTCAAAGGGATAGGTCTCTACTGGAATAGATTGGGACTCCACTACTGACTCATTAGTTTTCAAAAAAGCTCTTCAATAGCTCTTTAAAATATTTCAGCACCCCACGAGTGTAAAAAACAATCCCCCCCCCCCCAAAAAAAGTGGGGGTTTGAGGGCCTCCGGGTAGGAGTTTTGACAATTAAGATTCGACTGGTGCTCTTCTCATGACAGTTCAGAAAGTTTACTCTAGATCTACTCCCTCTTACCAAAAATCCTGTATACGCCAATACCAAAGAAGACTAAAATTGACTTTTATTTCGTAATCAGACATGTCCTTACTTTTCAAAATCTCGTCAAATTTTGATTTTAAATGCATCCGTTGTAACATCAGCTCTGCTCTTAGCTTCTTATCAGCTTCTTTCTGAATTCGCCAATTCTCAAGAATAATTTTCGTTTCCGGATTTGGAATCAAAATATAACATTAAATATATTTTTTGATAATAGGTTCATAGGGGGTACAGGTATTTGCAAATTCATCTCTCTTATGCTTATGTGAAATAAAATGTTTATGCAACCTTTAGTCATTTACTATTTATTATTAAGGAAATTTATATATTTTTTCACTTGTAACAAGTAGGAGGGGTTCAATGAATAAAATTGCCTTCTTGGCCGCAGTCCAATAAAGTTTTTCTGGGAAGTTTTTCAGACTAAGAAGTTGTGAACTGGCAGCCATTTTTTCGTAAGCTATTTCCTATTTTGTAACAGGTATTTTGCATTTTGTAAAAACTATTTTGGATTAAGAAGAAACTATTTTGGATTCTGTAAGAAATGTTTTCTTTATTATAAGAACTATTTTGTGTATGGTAAGAAATATTTTGTATTTTGTAGAAATTATTTTGTATTAAGTGCGAGCTGTTTCGGTTTTTGTAAGAACTATTTTGTATTTCTAAGAAGTTTTTTGTATCTTGTAAGAAAAAAACATGCATTGTTATTAGTCATCTATAAGAACCAAGTAATCAGTACTAAGATTACGAAAAAGTTATCTGCATACCGTTCAAGATAAATTAACAACGGAGTTTAAGAAACAGATAGTAATAAGAATTATTGCTCACAACAATGCCTAGAAATCTGCCACTCTCCTCAGTGGAAAAATCCCCCCACGAATATTACTCCACTTAAAGCTCTGCCTGCGCAAAATCTCGCTCTCCCACAATCAATCCTTCCCTGTTGAAAATTCCACCTAGAAGATTACTTGCAGACAATTTTTTCTAGAAAATTCATTTGAAAAAAGACTTATTTTTAATGTACTTTCTAATTTTTTTGCAAATCATGCCGACCCCGACCCCCCCCCCCGCCAGTGAATAGTTTTTCAGGAAAGTACATCTTTCAAATCAAAAGTTTTTCCCGCAGAAAACTCTCCCATTAAGAGTTTCTCCAGTGGAAAACTCCCCCTTGGAAAATTTTCACAGTGAAAAATTCAACAATGAAACATTTCTTCCATAGAAAAGTTCCTCATGGGGAATTTCTCCCGCGGGAAATCCCTCCCTCCCACCGAAAAATCTCACAGATAATTTTCTCTGAAAATTTCCCCTGGATAATATCCCCAGGACATCTCTAGACATAAAACTGAATTGGCAAAGAGGAAGTAAGAAAATTTTTTTTATAGGAGTTCTGGCAAATTGTATCGTGTAAAATTTCTCCTTGTACGTTTATCTCCGGAAACTTCCCTGTCCATGGAAAACTTTCCCCGTGAAAAACCAGGCGTTTGTATATTCTCCATCCCAAAAATGTGTCTCTTTACTTCTAAATGACAGATAATATATGTAAAGAATAGGCAAATTTCATAACCTAAAGCCCTTCCCCCAGGTACTGTGGTATGTCATGACAATTCAACAGGAACATCCCTACATGAAAAATTTAACCACAAAAGAGAAAGTACAACAAATTATGTATAAGAGTTATGAAAAAATCTCCCATGTAAAATTCCCTCTTGTAAGTTCATCACCGGACACTTTTCTGTCCATGAAAAATCCCCCTCCCCAGAAAAATCCAAATCCCCGAAAAAAAACCGAAAAATTTACAAATAACTATAATTACTATGCGTAGACTATGGGAAAAATTCATAGCTTGCAGCCTTTCTCCCAGGTTTTGGGGGTCACGTCATCTCCAGAGACATAGTTTTTGATCTTTAGCTATGGTCGAAAAATAGATTTATCAAAATTTTGATTGGATAATTTTAGGGAAAAGGGGCGTAGGAGAGGGGTTAGTTGCCCTAAAATATTTTTGTTTCCTTGAAAAGGGCACAAGAAACTTATATTTTTGTTTGAATGAGCCGTATCCTGATATTCTTTGACCATTGGTTTGATTCGGTCACCCTGGGAAAAAAACGTGTATTTATGACCTTTTTTCTGACAAAAAAATACAAAGTTCCACTTTTTGTAGATGGGATGCTTAAACCTTTGCAGTATATGTGGTAGCCATCTAGTTAAGCAGAAATAATTTAATATGAAATAAAATATTTCTAGCGCAAATTGCTAAGTTTCAAAACAACAATATTTTATTAAGCTAAGAGAATACATCCTTTATGTAAGGTTTGAAAAGGAAATTGCTACTAACCCCTTTCCTGTCTAAGTACGTAAATTTGTCGGTTTTGATGTGGTTGACTTTATAGTATATAATATTATTTTTGTGGGACCGAGAGCAAACAAATCTCTTTGCCAGGCAAATCTCTGTCCGTTTTGTTTTAAAAATTGGAATATTGCTGGAATATTGTAAGTGTTCAAGTATCAAATCGTAGAATTCTTAAAATTGTTGACTATCTGGGGCTATTAGTCCCCATGACAAATATACTTGTCCAGACCGTGTAATTTGGTGACATAAATAAAGGTATATATTATAGCCAACCTCTTTACAACCTTATTCAAACTTCTCGATTAACTCCCAGTAGGTACACACAAGATAATTAGTCAGGCCAAGACCTTAGAGCCCGCTACCCTAGTTTTAATCACCTTAGGAGCATAATTATACCACCTACAAATGGTTGAATAACACTCCAACCAAAGACGACTTTATAACAACTTATGAAAGCTGGTGTACAATTATAAACATATATTACTACAGATGGTGACACGCGGGAAAACTGGGTCGAGAATATTAAATAAAGTTGTATATTGAAAAAAAGGCTTTACAAAAGAACCAAAGGACATTAGCAATCTAATAGAGTCCTTTAAAGCAAGGCTCATAAAAACGAGCGTTTCTGAGAAGCGAAGAGCAGAGGTAGTTACGGTCAATGTCTCAATTAGGATTCGGGAGTATGCAGACAAAATTTGCCGGTCTGTATTCTCATAGTTGGGCAAAAGCGGAGGTCATGGGACAGTACAAAAAGTACAATTATATACTTTTACACAAGGGTTACCAAAAAAAACTACTAAGGCTAATATTATCACGGAAACCTGAAAATCTAGAGCAAGCTATAACCCTAGTAGAAACAGAGGTAAAAATTGATAAGCCTATGAAAAAATTTTATCAGATGTCAATAAATAGCACAAAAAACTGTGGAAGGAAGAAAGGAAAAAAGGAAAGGAGGGAAGGAAGAGAGGAAAACTCTTAACTATGGAAGAGGGTAAAAGCGTGTGAAATTTGAGGAGATAGAGCGTGAACCAAAAAGGTGCGACGGACCCCAAGGTTCTTTGTTTATGGAAGTAGCTGACAGGATTCCACGACCTTGAGTCGTTAGCGGCTACTAACTATAGAAAATATGGGTACCCACAACCACCGAATACAGATAGCAGGAGAATCAACAATGAAAGATCAAAGGTATATAGATGTAGTTATACACGCCGTAGAGGTGAGGAAACCAACCGACAATTTAGGAAAATATTTATTTGCCATTATTGTGCAAACCAAACCACTATGTGGTACATTGCTGGCATGGAGTACGGAAGGAAGGCCCAACATACAAAACAAGACGCTCGTTCAGAGCACAAAGTGGGAGAAATTCAAAAAGGGGGAGAGGGGACAAATAATACTTGGCAAGTACCAAGTTAAATTCCTGAATTTATCCCTCGAAATCAAACGGTAAACAACACCCAAGGTCAAAATAGAAACACGAAAGAAAACTGGGAAAGCCCCAAAAACATTTGGACAAATGATAGTGGGAATTTATACGGAGGAACCAGCCTGTAAGGGTGGACAGAACTGTACCTTTTCAAAAACCCTTTTACAGATTAGAATTTTGTGATAAAGATATCAATAATAATGTGCCAATTTCGCGTGGTTTTAAAATTGAGTGTTTCCAAAATTTACCGTATTTACTTGATACAGGCACGTAAAAATCCTTAATTAGGGAAGAGGTGTTTAGGAGTTTCTCCTCTGGTGTAAAAAATCGCGTTAGCAGATCCCAGAATACCCTGACATCGGTAACAGGTAATATAAGGATAATTTTGATTGAATGTTGATTAAACTTTAGCACAGAAAATAAAGAAATAACGGTAACAGTGTTAATATGTAAACAACTCCCATTTCCTTTTATTTTAAGAGTGGACGCTATACGAAATGGTCGGATCGTGTAGGAGTCCCTAACCAATAATATAACCATAACCCAGCCAAACAAAACAGGATACACATAAATATAGGCTTAGAAAGGGCCTATTGTACTGACAAAGAAAATCTTCTGCTGAAAAGGAGTTGAAAAAAACCCTTAGGTTTCACTGAATTAAAAATCAAAAAAGGAAAAATGAGGGTTTAAGTTGAAAATATAAGCCGTGGCTACTAATAATTTCTTATGTTAGCCAGACAAAAGGAAGTAGCGAAGTAAAAGAAATTAAATGGAGTCTGCTAGACTTCGATAGACATGCATATTGAACTAATCGAACAGGATTAGTACAAGATTTTTGTACTAAATTAGTACAAATGAGTAGCATATTATGCTAGGGAAACACCTAGAGGTCAAAGTATAACCCTGGCCGGGATTAAATAGTAAATACTGAGGTTATGCTTCGGGTAGCGTTGGAAAATTATGCTCTTCATTTGGAGGTTGTTTTCGGAAAAATGACTATCATGAAATAAACGATTTTAAAGGGCACCTTAATAGCCCAAATGACACAAGTTGAAGTTGAAATTTAAGGCAGGACCACTAAAAGTTCTAATAAGTAAAAGAGCCCAAGAAAAGACTGTGGTCACAAATAAAGAGTGTGGCAATAAATAATATATTGTTGTGTGTAAGTTTATAATAGCCCTTTCGGCCGTAGCCGTATGACAAAAAAACCTAGAAATTTTATATTGAGCTACCAAAAGCAGCCTTTGGTAAGAAAATCTCCAAGTACAAGCACAAATCAATTGATAGTGTCATAACAGGTAAAAAGCCAAATAGCTAAACTTTGAGCCTTATCAAATCTAGACCATAAGCTAAACTTTGTTCTGTAAAGACATTAAAGCAAAAAAGAAATGGCTACTAAATATTTTATTTAACTATAGCAGTTGCAGGAAATTAGAAGATAACTGAAAAGCTCAAAAGTTGGTATAATCAAGCTGACATAAAAGTGAGCTAAAAGCAATTTCAATGAAAGTTGTGTTCCATACATGACGTGAAGGTAAAAAAAGAAAAAAAAATCCGAAAATTCCATCTCAAGCTTTTACAAAGCAAATTTTCAAGCTATGAGTTTAGCTATTGTTGAATAAAATTGAAAATATATATATATATATATATATATATATATATATATATATATATATATATATATATATATATATATATATATATATATATATATATATATATATATATATATTCGTTTATAAAACGATAAACCTTGAATCTGTGAATCATAACTGTTAAACCTAGTATTATGGAAAAAAATTGTCTCAGGTTTTGATAACCCCTGAGCGCACATATTGCATAGCACATAGACGTATTGTGAGTTTTCGAACGCATAATAACACATAGAATTGAAATTGTATTCGTAAACTGGTACTACTAAGTCAAGAACAACTAAACTGCTCTCTGAGATAAAGCCTTATCTAGACCAGAGTGGAAAAAAACTATGGGCTTATAAGCAATGATTTATGCTAAATTAGATCAGTCAGATTAAAAGTTTTGCTTGGCTTATTTAAATTTGTAAAACAAATAAACATCGCAACGATTAAAAAGTTTTTAAGCTTACATACTTATTGTTGATATTTAAACAATCAAGTGATGTATCAACATAACTTATGTCAATATAAATTATCAATATAAATATATTAAATAGGTATTTCGATTGTTTTTGTTTTTTTTTTATAAAAAAAAATCTTGCTTCTTGTGTTTATTAAAAATATAATTTGTATTAATGCTTTATAAATAGTTAACAAAGTACTAATTGGAATAAAATACAATGCTTGTGTATATCCGTGTTTTATTTTTCATAAGTAACTTTTAAGTTTTAACCAGGGTTTCCATATTTTGTGGCTAATTTTAGTGTGCAAAGACTATTGCGACTAGGAGCCGACCAGGAAAAGAATGTTTCAATGTCAAGCGGCAAATTGTGTTTGAAGTGGCGATTGAGAAAACTCTCACTTACCACAAAATAGGAAAAAAATAGTATTGTATTTTTTCTCTTATGCATACAAACGTTTATGTGTGGTAAAGCTTTCTAATTTAGTTAATTATTAATTGAGTAAAAATATATTAAGACGCAAAAACAAAGTTTCAAAATACCACTTTTTAAGATAAAGATACATATCGTGGAATGTGTGGGCTTGGAGGGAACTTGCTCAATAACCAATTTCCTGGCTAAATGCGTCAATGTACTGGAAGGACGTGGTTAGTTTTTCAAATATATAGCCCGATTTTTGAGACTGAAGGCAGACTTTTTGACTTGCAGGGTGAACCTCTGCCCGTTTATTTTCTCATTAGAAATACCTTGGGATCTTGTCGGATCATTGTAAGTGTCTGTATCTTATTATATATTATTGTAGTTTTTGAGACTTGTGGTCTACTTGGGGCAGCCAGTCCCAGTAGCATATCTATATCTGTAATTATTATGTGTAAATGGAATAAAAGTATTGTGTTTTAGACAACCTCTCTACGATCTACCTTTAGCCCCTCGAACATACCCAGTCGGTACGCCTCATTAGTTCGGTCATAGCCTAAGGCACGCTACCAAAGTTTAATTACCTTAGGGCCAGAGTTTATCTCCCCTATAAAGAGAGAATAAAGGCATCTACGACTAAAACACCCAAATACCATAAATAAACACTTCACAACATATGCTTTATTTGCATATTGATATAAAAATTATTTCTTTAGACCGCAGACCTGTTTTTACAACCAATTTTAGGTTCAATTATTTTACCGAATTCAACCAAATTATAATGCATTTCAAACAAACTTTTGGTCCCTTTTTGTTTCACCGATGACAAATGTTGACCTTTATGAACCCGAATCAGCAACTCAAACATGCAATTACATCAGCAACGCGCAATAATTAGCGATAATTTAACAACCAATTTGTAGACTGTCAGTTGAATTTAAATCCGTAGTATTCAAAGCTTAAGATGTATAAGCAGATTGCTTATAGTCGAAATGGCACTCATTAAGTTCAAAAGAAATGTAATATGTTGTGTTTAAGTGAAATCTGTGGTTACTAAAAATTGTTATGTATAATTTCTCCAAAGCTTTTCTAACCCCGGAAGATAAATGTTAAATCAACCACATTACCCAAGTAAAATAAATTACTAATGGGATTTAAATTAAACCTTAAATTAATCATATAATTTCAAATATAGCTTTAAATCTAATTTAACTAAAAACAGAGGATATAAATGCTTAAGCCTTTGTGGGTCAAACTAAAAGAGAAGATGCATATTAGAATGGGTATGAAAAGAGAATTTTATAGTGTTCAAGACAAAAAGAAAAAGAGAGAAAAGAGAGTAACAAGGATGACACAAAAAAAAAATTGATATCCTAAACCTAAGGATATAATTATAATTGTTTATAATTGATATAATTATAATTGCAAAAATATAATTGTTTCTACTTTTATAACTTTAATAAATCAAATAATATTAAGATTTTGATTACTAAATATCACTATATGTATATTAAACTGACAATGCACATACATTTGTTTTTTTTCAGTAAAGTTCAAATTATGTTCTGGCCTTGGGAAGGCATAGGGGTTTTGAGCCCTACTCATCTTAATTTCTGCTTGTTTTGAGTGTGACTCGATTATTTATTTTAATTTCTGTTCGTTTTGGGTTTCACTGATTTATCGATGCTGATTTGTGGTAGTTTCACGCTTGGTAGATTATTTTATTTTATTTTTGCTCATTTATGGTTTAATGGAGTTCTTTACTTTTGTTCGAAAAACTTATTTTGGGGAAAAATTTTTTTTAATTAATTTCTGTTCGTTTTATATTTACATAGTCTTTTCAGGGAAAAATAAAATAATTCTTTAAATCTTTTCCTTTTTTAAGACTTTATGGTTTAGCCTGCTATTTGTATGCTGAAGAAAAATTTTCAGCAATTTTAACTACATACACCCTTTCAAAAATCTGGAAACAAATAGTAGTGTTTAATTTAGTTTCACACCTCGTCAAGTTGACCTGAAATAGAAAACTTGATACCAAAAATAAAAATATGTTTACTTTCTTTGATAGCTAGGATACACTTACGCTATTTTTATTTGGTTAAATTTTAAGAGCAGAAGTAGCCCCGAAACTTTGAACATAATACCCTCAGTCGTTCTTGGGATGCCTTATGGGGAATTAGCATTAACACAATGCATTTTGGTTTAATCTTAAGGCAACATTTAGGTTTTAAACATAAAGGCAAATGGGAGGGTGGGCTGGGAGGGGGATTAGTTTCCCTCAATCACTTTCAACTATTAAAAAGGGCATAAGTCCTTTCTATTTTCAATCGAATGAGCCCTTTTCGAAGTTTTTACGACAACTCTTTCAATACGAAGTGCCTTGGTCTAAACAAAAAAAAGGAAAAAAATAATAATACATAGTACCCACATCGATCTTTACTATAAGAATGTCAAGCCTTCCAATTACTTTCGACTATTAAAAAGGGCACTAGCCCTTTCAATTTCAAATCGTATGAGGCCTTTTTGAGTTTCTACGACAAAGCTTTTTATAAACACCTTATATGCCCCAAGGGCATAAATTACAAATCTTACCCTGAGGGCTCTTAGCGGGATGTCATCCTCAAAGCCCTAATTCCCTAATTTAACTACGTTAAACAAAATGACTATCTCAAAATTTTAATTGGATGTTTTTGGAGAAACGGTGGGCGTCAGAGAGGCGTTAGTTGCTTTACCATCACTTACAACTATCAAAAAAGGCACTAGCCCTTTCAATTTCCAATCAAATCATCCCTTTTGAAGTTTCTACGGCAACAGTTTCAATAAAAACCTTATATACCCCCAGGGCATAACTTACAACCCTTGCCCTGAGGGCTGGGGGAGTGTTGTCATCCTCAAAGACCTAATTTCCAGAACTTTCAACTACGTTGAAGAAAATTGCTTTACCCGTAAGGTAATCTTACTTTACGTAAGAGTAGGGCTGATAGCCCTACTCTCAGTAAGGCTTATAGCCCCTGTGCCTTCTCAAGATCAGAACACAACTTACGCTTTACTGAAATTAATTTTAAAAAAACTTTTTCCACAAAATAAGTTTTTCAAAGAAAAGTAAAGAACTCCATTAAACCGAAAATGAGCAAAAACGAAATTAAATAATGTACGAAACTTGAAATTACCCAAAATGAGTCTCGATAAATAAATGAAACCCAAAACAAACAGAAATTATAATAAATAACCGAGTCAAACTCAAAACGAGCAGAAATTAACAAGATTTGGGCTCAAAACCCTTATGCCTTCCCTGGGCCAGAACACAATTTGCACTTTACTGAAAAAATATAAATATTTTTAATTTTATAACTTTAATAAGTCAAATAATATTAACAATTTGATTACTAAATATAAGTATATGTATATTAAACTGACAATGCGCATTCATTTCTATTTGTACGCTGGAGAAAAATTTTCAGCAATTTTTAACAACATACACCCTTTTAAAAATCCGGACAAAAATAGTAGTGTTTAATTTAGTTTCATGCCTCCTCAAGTTGACTTCAAATAGAAAACTTGATACCATGCGCAAAAAAAATCTATTTACTTTCTTTGATAGCTTGGATACACTTACGCTATTTTGAATTGGTTAAATTTTAAGAGTAGAAGTAGCCCCGTAAGTTTGAACATAATACACACAGTCGTTCTTTGGATACTGCTGAGATGCCTTATTGGGAATTAGCATTAATACAGTGCATTTTGATTTAATTTTAAGCCAACATTTATTTTTTAAACATAATGGGCAATTAGAAGGGTGGGCGTGGGAGGGGGACTAGTTGCCCTCCAATCACTTTCGACTATTAAAAAGGGCCTTAGTTCTTTCTATTTTCAATCGAATGAGCCTTTTTCAGAGTTCCTAGGACAGCTCCTTGGATGCGAAGTTCCCTGGTCTACACAAAAAAAAAAGAAAAAAATATTAATACATTGTATTCACATCGATCTTTACTATAAAAATGTCAAGTGTTCCAATCACTTTCGACTATTAAGAGGGGTGCAATCCCTTTCAATTTCCAATCCATTGAGCACTTTTTGAGTTTCTGCGACAACGCTTTCTATAAACACCTTATATGCCCCCAGGGCATAAATCAAAACCCCTGCCCTGAGGGCTGTGAGGGGGTGTCACCCTCAAAGACCTAATTTCCAGAACTTTTAACTACGTTGAAAAAATGACTATCTCAAAATTTTGATTGGACGTGTTTGGGCAAAAGGTGGGCGTGAGAGGGGGATTAGTTGCCCTCCAATCCCTTTCGACTATTAAAAACAGCACTAGCCCTTTGAATTTCCAATCGAACAAGCCTTTTTTGAAGTTTCTGCAACTACGCTTTCTATAAAAAAAAACTTATATTCCCCCAGGGCATAACTGACAACCCTTGCCCTGAGGGCTGTGGGGGAGTTTAATCCTTAAAAACGTAATTTATTTGTGGAAATCAACTACGCTGAACAAAATGGCTACATCAAAATTTTGATTGGATGTGTTTGGGGAAAGGGTGGGCGTGGAGGGAGTGATAGTTGCCTTCCAATCACTTTCGGCTATTAAAAAGGGCACAAGCCGCTCCAATTTCCAATTGAATGAGCCCTTTTTGAAGTTTATACGACACCTCCTTCGATACGTAGTGCCCTGGTCTAAGACCAATATTCAAAAAAAAAAAATACATTGGGCCCACATTGTTCTTTAATTAGGCAGCGCTATTGCGCTGCCGATGAAAAACGAACAAACGAACAAACAAATGACCGTGTATTTTCAGTTAAATTGACATATACTGACATTTCTTCATTAGGGTTTTGATAATTTATCATTTATGAAAGTAAGAAAGGTTGAAAACATTTCAAACGTATTTTCTTTTCAGTAAAGAGCAAATTGTGTTTTGGTCTTGAGAAGGCATAGGGGTTATCAGCCCTACTCATGTTAAATTTTACTCGTTTTGAGTTTGACTCGTCTATCTATTGTAATTCCTGTTCGTTTTGAGTTTCATTTATTTATTGATAGTGATTTGTGGTAATTTTCGTATTGGAAGACTATTTGACTTTATTTTTGCTCATTCTTGGCTTAATGGAACTCTTTACTTTTATCTTAAAAGCATGTCTGGGGAAAAAAAGTTTTTAAAATTCATTCCTGTTCGTTTTTTATTGACATAGTCTTTTTCATGGAAAAGATAATATTTTATATCTTTTCAGTTTTTTTTCTATAAGAATTCATAGTATGGGTTGCTATTTGTATGTTGGAGAAACTTTTTCCACAATTTTTAATACTGACACATAGTATTTTTTTTATTTAGTTTAATAGCTTCTGAAGTTAAGCTGAAAAATAAAGTTGATATTATTCAAACAATATTATATCTATGCTCTTTGACAACTTGGATACGCTTACACTTTTTTGATTTATTTAAATTGTAAGAGCAGAAGTAGTAATAGTAGTATCTCCAAAAGTGTCAACTTAATACCCCCAGTCGTTCTCGATATATTGCTGACGTGTCTTATTGGCAACCAATTAACAAAATGCCTTTTTATTTATTTTCAAAGCAACATTTAGTTTTAAAGCATAATTGGCCAATTGCATAATTGTGGGGGGTGGACATAGATGCTGGACCGTTCTACTATGCTGAACAAAGCGGCTATCTCAAAATTGTGACGGTGCGTTTGGAAAATGAATGAGCTTGAAAGAAGGGCTGCTTGACCTACAATCTCTCGTCACTCTTAAAAAGGGCACTAGACACTTGCGCTGTAATTGGAGTGCAAGAGGGAGGACTTCTCGCTTTGTTTATCTAGCAAAAACATTTAAAATGAGTAAAAACAAAGTGAAACCATTTTAAACATATTTTGTTTTTCGTAAAGTGCAGATTATGTTCTGGTCTTGAGAAGGCATGGGGGTTGTCAGCCCTACTCATGTTAATTTTTGCTCGTTTTGAGTTCGACTCTGTTATTTATTGTATGATTTAAATAAACAAAATACGTTTTAAAATATTTTAACTTTTTTAACTTTAATAAATTAAAATATTATTAAAACTTTAAGGAATATATATCAGTATATGTATTCTTAACTAGCAATCCATAGTCATGTTTTTTTTTAGTAAAGTGCAAATTATTTTTTGGTCTTGAGAAGGTATGGGGGTTGTCAAAGACATAATTTCCAGACCTTACAACTACACTGAACAAAATGGCTATCTCAAAATTCTGATTAGATGTGTTTTGGGAATTGATGGGCGTGGGAGGATTGTTGCCTTCCAATCACTTTCTACTAATAAAAATGACACTGGCCCTTTCAATTTCCAATCGAATGAGCGGTTTTTGAAATTTCTATTACAACAAATGGCCATCTCAAAATTAAAATCAGATTCCTTTCGGGAAAACACGAGGTGTGGGAGGGTATCCATCCTCCGATCACTCTGAATCTTAAAGAGAGCACTAGAACTTCGGATTAACAATTCAATGTGTCCCTCCAAATTTTATATGATCACCCTTTCTACATATACCCTATACGCCCCCAGGGCGTAACTTACAACTCTTGCCCTGAGCGCTGTGGGGGTTGTCATTCTCAAAGACATTATTTACAAACCTTTCAATTATGTTGAACCAAATGACTATCACAATTTTTTTTTTTTTTATCACAAAATTTTTATGTGTTTTATGGAAATGGTGGGTGTGCAAGGGGGGTTAGTTACCCTCCAATTACTTTCGAATATTAAAAAGGGTATTGGCTCTTTCAATTTCCAATCAAATGAGCTGTTTCCGAAGTTTCTTCAACAACAAATCATGTCAAAATTTCTATCAGATACTTTTCGGGAAAATACGAGGTGTGGGCGGAGGATCATGCCTCTGATCACTTCGAATCTTAAAAAGGGCACTAGAACTTCGGATTACCAATCCAATGAGCCCCCCTCCCGAAGTTTATACGATCATCCTTTCTATATATACCTTATATGCCCCCAAGGGCATAACTTACAACCCTTGCCAGCAGTATCCCCGTAGGCACCTAATCCCTCGCACATGTCGAGGTGCGTTTTATATGCCCCCAAGTGGAGGTCCTAATCCCTAGCACCTGTATAATTCGATCAGCTGGGAAGATTCCGAAAACTTGCCCTGGTAAGATTCAGAGTGGCCGGCAGGCTTCCCAGGACTCAAATATTTTTTATATGAGTAATTGGATTGTGGTTGGGATATTTAACAAGTAGCAATAATAAGGGTTACTACCCCATCTGTCCTAATATAGGGGCACAATTGGCGACACGCCATTGCCTTTTAAACTGGCCCATAGGAAAATTAACATTGGATTCCCGTGACACAAATAGGAAAATTAACATGGGATTTCTGTGACACAGATAGGAAAATTAACATGGGATTTCTACCGGTCAGATAGGGAAATTAACATGGGATTTCCATGACACTCCCCAGGTGTTCTAATTTTATTTCAGTATTGGCAAGATTCCGAGCCCATCCCTAGGCAAAATATCACAGGATTTCTGCAACACAGATAGGAAAATTAATAAGGGATTTCTACGGGTCAGATAGGGAAATTAACATGGGATTTCCATGACACTCCCCAGGTGCTCCAATTTTGTGTCAGTATTGGCAAGATTCTGAGTGCATCCCTAGGAAAATAGCATAGGAATTTTGCAACACAGATAGGAAAATTAACATGGAATTTCTACGGGTCAAATAGTGAAACTAACATGGTATTTCTATGACACTCCGCAGGTATTCCAATTTTGTTTCAGTATTAGTAAGACTCCGAGCCCATTCCTAGGAAAAATAGCATAGGATTTCTACAACACCGATAGCAAAATTAACATGGGATTTCTACGGGTCAGATAGGGAAAATAGCATGGGATTTCTGTGACACAGATAGGAAAATTAACATGGGATTTCTACCGGTAAGATAGGGAAATTAACATGGGATTTACATGACACTCCCCAGGTGTTCTATTTTGTTTCAGTATTGGCAAGATTCCGAGCGCATCCCTAGGCAAAATATCACAGGATTTCTGCAGCACAGATAGGAAAATTAACAAGGGATTTCTACAGGTCAGATAGGGAAATTAACATGGGATTTCCATGACACTCCCCAGGTGCTCCAATTTTGTTTCAGTATTGGCAAGATTCCGAGTGCATCCCTAAGAAAAATAGCATAGGAATTTTGCAACACAGACAGGAAAATCAACATGGAATTTCTACGGGTCAGATAGTGTAATTAACATGGGATTTCTATAACACTCCCCAGGTGTTTCAATTTTGTTTCAGTATTCGTAAGATTCCGAGCCCATTACTAGGAAAAATAGCATAGGATTTCTGCAACACCGATAGTAAAATTAACATGGATTTCTACGGGTCAGATAGGGAAAATAGCATGAGATTCCTGTGACACAGATAGGAAATTAAAATGGGGTTTTAAACGCACAAATAGGAAAATCAACATGGGATTTTAAACACACAGATAGGAAAATTAACATGAGTTTCCTGTGACACTCCCAGATGTTCCAATATTTCCCCTAGCAACACCCATTTTTGTCTCGATTCGTAACCATTTTTGGCACATTGTTTTTCTAGAAGACACCCAGGATTTCCGTGACTTGGTCTAATATGGATGACGCCATCGTATGTGACAAGCTAGACTCCAGGAGACCATGCAGAATCCCCGATTGTAACCGAGCACACCACACACGTGGGTGCTGCGTAATAACGTCACTCATCTTACGCAAAGACAGCTAATGGGAGAGCTATGTGGGTCATTTTGCAAAAAGAGTAGGTATCCAAACCATTAAAAAGTATAATTATGGGCCAGAGTGGAATAGCACTGTGACAATGTTTTCACACACATCTGAGGGCAATTTTAACTAAGAATATGCTAGCACTTGGGGATTTTTAAACAATTATTTACTATATTTAAGGAGATGGACTCAGCATATTGGAAGCGCCAGGAACTAGAGTTGAAACTGGCTATAAATTACAAATCTAGTTAAAAAAAAAACCTTTAAAACAAGACACTGAAGTTGGAATTTTACGGCTGCCCCCCTTCTCCCCCTTAGCAGTCATTTCCAGATGCAAAGGTTTATATTAGATGTAAATTTTTAGGCACTATTTAGGTATTTCCGAGAGCTATTAACGAAAATGCTCGTTTCTTTAAGCCAAGACTATGAATATTTCACAGCATTGTGACAATACGCCTTCCTCCGCCCCCCTTAGCAATCATTTCCAAAGGGCAAGCTTGATATCCCATGTGAATATTTGGCACCATTGAGGTGTTTCCAAGAACCTTTAATGAAATATAGCGTGGGACTACAATACATATGACTTAATTCCATATTTTATAAAAAAAAAAGATTCTTGACATTATATTCTCCCAGTTTCAAGTCAATGACACATTTTAGAAACGAAAGCATCTCATACGGCATTGCCGCCTCTATAATAATAATATAATAATAATATTTTATTAGCCGTCAAAATCAAACAAAAGAGACGGAGTATATAAAAATACATAGAAAAAGATAAACAAGACAAATATACACGACAAATACAAAATACATAAAAATACAAGTTTTTGACACAATGTAATACTCACTAGCAAGAAAAGAACGGTTAAACCTAGAATAACAAAAACACACTGAGTTCTACTGGCGGAGGATTTCAAACCACGGATGGCTTTTAACATTATTATTGAACTTTGAGATCTGATTAAGGATGGCTGAAGTTGGGTCTGCTATATTATAATTCCTAATAAGAAAAGAATTTTGGGACCAAAGTGGGAGACGAAGAAGAAACTTAGCTTAATTAAAGAAAACAGATCGAAGCTTACGTATATCGCACTCGGGAATAATTCTCCAAAAAGGACTCAAATACAAAAAACGGGGGAGTGCAATTGCATTATAAAGGCGGGCTAAAACTTTTCTGTTGAACCTCAACTTATTAGAAACAATTTTACTATATGCAAAACCAATTCGCTTCTGTAGATGGCCGATAAGCAATCGACGGGTTGTTTTTAGAGTTTCGCCGATATAAAAGCCAAGGTATGTAAGGAATTGAACTGGCTTAACATTTCTATTTACAAGAGCAATCGTAAAATCATCAGTGACTGATTTCCAATTGAAAAGTAGGATTTCCGACTTTTCTGCGTTAAATTCTAATCCGAGTTGCTTATAATCATTCCAAAGGATGTTAAAGTTTTCCTCAATACCCGAAACAGTGAGACTCGAATTAAATTTTTCATCCGCGTATGATATTAACGAAGCATCGATACGTCGCAGGACACAAGTTGTCTTACATCTCTCTTGCCCTCGGATTATTGTATTATTAAAAGCAGTAGGTGAAGTTATCGCCCCTTGTCGAGCCCCTTTTTTAATTGGTACAACAGGATTTTTTTTTATTTTATGATCCGGATGCTGATGCTGAGAGCTTAAGTTAGGCTTTCAGATTTGCATACATATCTTTTAAAGGAAGAAGGGTTCAAAGATAATTTCTTAAACCACATTGGCCTGACATCACATAAAGAAAGAAAAACGAGCAAAAATGGGGTTTTTATAGGCCAAATGAAAAAACTGAAAAAACAAAGCGAATATTTCGAGAGGACAAATGCCTCTCTTCTTCAGTGCAAAACAAAATAATGTATCCAAGGAAAGTGCTGAAGAAAAAACAACAAAAAACAGACATGGAAAGTCAATGTGAAAAGAACCAAAAAACCAAAGAAAAAACCAAAAACTTAAAAGATGAATAAAATTCAATAAAAGCCAAAAATTAATTGGATTTAATTCTTATAATTTTTGGTTCTTATTGAATTTTATTCATCTTTTAAGTTTTTGGTTTTTTCTTTGGTTTTTGGTTCTTTTCACATTGACTTTCTGCGTGTGTTTTTTGTTTGTTTTTTTTCTTCGGCACTTTCCTTGGATACATTATTTCGTTCACGCTGAAGAAGAGAGGCGTTTGTCCTCTCGAAATATTCGCTTTGTTTTTTCAGTATTTTCATTTGGCCTATAAAAACCCCATTTTTGCTCGTTTTTCTTTCTTTAAGAAGGGTTCCTTTTTTTTACACCGCGCTTTCCCATATCAACTCATCATGAATCAAAGAGTCAAAGGCACATTGAACATCATATACCACAAGAGCCAAACTTTCTTCAATTTTCTTGGTATCAACAAAAATAGATGCTACAGTACACAACGCATGGCAGCAACCCATACGCGGCGGGAATCCAAACCGATAGTCTGGGCTATAACACTCATCTTAGACGTCATTAATTATTAAAAGCTGAAATATTTTACAAAATGTTGTCAAAATCATGATCGGCCGAATTGATAAACATTTCCGATGAAATTTACCTTTCTTAGGGATCAGAGTTAAAGCCACAATACAAAAAGACGATGGAACTATTCCGGTGACAAAAATCATTTGAAATAACAGAGTAATATGATGAAGGAATAATTCACTACATATTTTGACATGGAACGCGGAAATATTATCTGAACCCCTGGATTTCTTTTTCTTAAGGCAATTAATAACATTTATTGCACACTCTAGAGAAACCACAACATCAGAATTAGACGAAATAGCTAAGAATGAATCTAACTCACACTCATAATAATCCGCAAGGCACTTTTCAGAGCCAGAGAACACGTTCTCATAATATTCGACCTAAGTTGATTTAGGGATGTCATAAGCCGATATATTATTAAGTCAATTACTCTGTGGTTTTAGCACCATTTTCCAAAGCTCATTTGGATCACTAACAACTTTATCGGAATAAACTGACTGAATTGAGCTCCTATGCTTGGCAAGCTCATTTGCGAACCGTTTTTTAGTCTGCCTGCTTATCTGATTTACAATACCAGACCTAGGAGAGCCACAGTCTCTCCATAATTTTCAACCAAAATTTTGACCCTATCACATGCTTCACTAAGTGCTGGGTTCTTTAACCACCCAATAATTATCGTCCCACTTTTAATACGCTTAATAGGAACAGCTGCAAGTTTGGCAACACGCGAAAAATTCATCAATTCGGCACAGTATACATTTAGCTTCACTCACCCATCAATTAGATTTTCCTGAGTAGACTTACAAAGTAGATCATAAGGCACACGGATGTTGTCTAAGACTATATCATACGACTCATTAAGTTTTTGAATATTAACCGTAGACCAATTTGGTAACTTAATCCACCTTTTACTCGACTCGGCACTGTGCATATCTTGTGGTAACTGAGCCTGCGGGAAATATGCTCTAAACTTGAGTGGGAGATGGTCAGACGTAAATTTATTATCCATAACAAGCACAGAGGGAATATTAACAGATTGGCTTGCTACAACATGATCCAAGTTGGATGTACTTCCAGAGTTATGAATGTATGTGTATTTTTCACTTTTGGCTCTGACGCATAGATCATCACTCATAATGCCGAGTAAAACTCTTCTGCAACTTGACGCGTGGTCGTCGAATTCCAGGTTGCAGTTGAAGTCACCTACTATAATACAATGAAGCTTTCCTTGACGAGCTTTTTCCAGGCATTTAGAAAGTTTAGACACACTAATTGCGAAGCTACGTTCCAATTTGTCATCCCGGTAGTCAGTGGGAAGACAGACATGAGTTTTAGCCACGTTGCTTACTCTAACAGCTAGGTAGTAATCCTCCGAATCCAAAAGGTCAGAGCTTAGGTTTGATCGAACGTACATTACTAAACCAAATGAAAAACGACCACAATCTTTTTTTTGCTTCGCAGGCACATAATATACATTATGACAAGGTGAAAGATTCAACAGTTTATGCCCTGCTCCATAGTAAAATACTCTTGCAGGCATATTATGTCGCACTCACGAAGAAAATCAAGGACGAAAGTGGATCGGTTTATAAAGTTCTCATTGATATTCCAAGATATTAGACTGTGTGATGTTGGGAGTTGCTCGGTCATGGCCTAGCAGAGGTCAGCTTCCGTTTAGCAACGGGACAATTTACGCTGTAGCATGTGTGACCATTGTTCTTACATAATACACAAAACTAGCGCTGGTGCATGGATTGGATTTTCTGGACGCGTGATCACCTGCTCCACAGTGACCGCAAATGGTGATGTTATTACAATTGGCCGCACGAAGGCGTTCAGGGTGACAAGAGAAGCATCTTCTTGGAAAAAATTTATATTCATAAACAAGAAGTACTTCGTAATCAATTTTGGCTCCCTGTTTAAGGAAGGAGTCCAAGTCAGCGCGGGTGTCAAAGTAAACTTTGTAAGAACGCGAGCTTCCAATCCTGACTGCTTTGCAAGCTCTGGGGATAAGGTGCAACACATCTAGTTCCTCCATTTCGACGGGAATTCTTTTCACTACCCCAATAAAGTTTGGAGCCGGTAGTGACGCATTTATCGTTGGTTGCTCGCCTTTTATGTGGTCAACGATAGCTTCAGCAGTATCTCCAGACTTAACTATAAGTTTTCAGTCGGCTTTAATCTTACGTAGTTCACTGATTTGAGAAGGATTTGAACACACTGAATCGACAAAGGACTTAAGAGCACTGTGGGTGTTGAGTGATCCAGGTAAGTTCTTGGGTACAACTGCATAAGATGGAGCCTCGGATTCCGATGTTGAATTTCGAGGGCGTAGAAATAGATTTGTTATTGTTTGATTCCACTAAATAATCAATTTTCCGGCCTAGTTCGTTTACTTTCACAGCCAGAGTAGCCACTACTGATTCGTCTAAAGTGGGAACCGAGCAAGGATTTTCAATTACGAATTTTGGCATTGGCTTCTTTTCTTTATTCCGAGCGTGTAACCATTTACAAATTTATGTAACATTGTCTTCGCATTTCACATTTCTAACGAACCTGCTCGTAATCTGGAACTTATCGTGCAACATTTCTTTCGCTGTAATTATGTCGTCTTTACTAAAGAAGCTTGTTGTTTTACCAACAATTAACTCAATCTTCGCACCCTCTGCCATTGATCGATAAATAAAGTTCAGAACGGGCTTAATATTAATCCCGTCATGGTACCAGAAACTTGTCTAACTGGATTTATCACCTGGCAATCAAACTCCAAATCCCTGTCAAAATATCCAGGGCAAAAGTCCATTCATTTCACTAGGTAAAATAAGTTCATAAAAACTTGCCAAACAGCTTCTTAATATCCAGAAAATTGCTATTTTTGTTCGTCCATACTGAATGAAAGCTAGTTGAAGACTCTGAAACAGGAGGTTCAATATGGCTACAGATTTTCGAATAGATTAACTATCTACGAATTTTCACGCAGTAGCTTGTTAAGCTTTTTTGGCTAGAATTGCTCTTTTGTACCATAAATCGCCTGAAAACACCGCTTTACTGCGGGACAGACTTTTTGGCTAAAAATAAATGTATATGCTAACCCTTATTTTATAGGACTACCTGCACCTTTATAAACGAATGTACCTCATACGGTATTGTCGCTTCTGAAACAGGAGGTTCAATGTGGATATAGACTTTCGAATAGATTAACTATCTCAGAAATTTCACCCTATAGCTTTTTGAGCTTTTTTTTAGCTAGAATTGTTGTTTCGTACCACAAATCGCCTAACAGACATTTTGGCTAAAAATAAATGTATATGTTAACCCTCGTTTTATAGGACTACCTGCATCTTTAGAAACGTACCTACCTCATACGGGATTGCCACCTCTGAACAGGAGGTTCAATATGGCTGTAGATTTTCGAATAGATTAACTATCTCAGAATTTTTACGCAATAGCTTTTGACCTTTTTTGGCTAGAATTGTTCTTTCGTTGTGAAAGTCTTGATTTGGTGACATAATTCTATAATATTATTTATTCCTGCTCTTTTCATGACATCCCAACTTTTCTTGTCAACCAACCTCCTAATCAGGCCACATATAGTTCTAAGCTATATGTAAAATATTTTTGATTTTTTATATTTGACATTAGGATGTCTTGACATGTCAAAGCAAAATAACCCTTGCTATTTCATTTCTGTTTATAGTTGCCATATATAGGACATGTTCCAAGTACCAATACTTGTGACAGTCTCAAGCATGGAACCAAGCATTGTCACTGAAATAATTCAAATTGAATCTAAGATGGTAAAAAGAATTTTTCAGATCTTCCAATTCTATTTCACAAGGAACTAGTGAATAAGGAAGAGGAATTAAGTGATTACTTCAAATAGACCTCAGCGTCACGCCGGCGTATGGGTCGAATACTGCTGACGAAATGCCCGGTCGACTGGTACCAGTGTCATAACGCCACCGGCAAGCCGCCGCCGAACGAGGTGGTGGCGTTCGGCTGACTTTGAATGCGTCAACCGTAAATTTGGAGCTTTTCTTTTCTCGTATGGATAAGGATTCGATTTTCCTGCTTAGAAATAATGTGCGGTTTTCAAAATTGAACAAACCAGTTCGAACACAAATAGTTTGCAAGAATACGTTGTACTTACAGGGACAGTTTTTATTCGACACTAGTTCTTGTAGCACATCCATTGAATAGACAATTGTCTTTAGAACAAACACCAGATTAAATTCCCGGTAGGAACTTGAGATTTAAGGACCTCTCTATTTCAAGAAACCTTGATATAACAAAAATCCACATTTCAAGTCCTTGCCACAGGCAGGTGTTTTACAAACACTGAGGTTTTGGTTCCACGGTATAGCAGTGTTACTTGAAACGCTGTCTGGTATCCCAGTTCTGAAAATTCTCAAGTTCCTAACTGTTAAATTCTGAATTTAACATTGAGGACAATTAATGTGCTTCCTTATTTGTATTAAAACCACTGGAGGTGAAATAACTAGGAGCGGACTCGGAGGTGTCTAATTACAAGAGCGGGACCTATTTCAGACATCGACAGAAACGAATGGGAAGGAGACTACAAATGCAGGTTTCTCTGATCACCATCTCAATATTTATATCTGTTATACTACTACTACTACTACTAACAACTCACCGCACCACCAAGCGGTATGAGACCAACACAGCTACGCACGCTCCTCATCCGTCCCTATCTATTCAAAGCCTCTCTCTTTACACCCTCCCAGGAAGTTCCGATTTCCTTTGAATCTTTATTTATGACATCCTCCCACCCCAACTGCGGACTACCTGCTTTACGTTTAGCCCTAAACGGTTGGTCGAAAAGGACAATCTGCGGCAATCTGTCGTCCTGCATCCGCAGAACGTGCCCTAGTCATCTCAACCTTTCTCTCATTATAGTCCTAAAAGGCGAAATTGAACCACCCTTTTCGTACAGCCTACTGTTTGAAATACGGTCAGTCAGTCAAGTACAATCCGTAGGCAATTTCTCTGAGAAACATTTAGCAAATCTTCATCCGCTTTTTGGAGCGCCCACGCTTCAGAGCCATATCTGTATTTTACTGAAAAAAATTCAAATGAATTTACTGAAAAAATATGCATTGTCAGTTTAATATTAAATGCTAATATTTATCTTTAAAATCTTAATTAATTTTTAATTTCTTGAAGTTACAAAAGTGAAAATATTTAAGAGGATTTTTGTCAGTAAAGCACAAATTATATTCTGGCTTTTAGAAAGCATAGGGTTTAGAACCCTACTCAGATTAATTTCTGCTCGTTTTTAGTTTGACTTATTTTAATTTCTGTTTGTTTAGGGTTTCACTTAAATATTGATACTGATTTGTGGTAGTTGCATGCTTGGTTTATTTTTGATTCTAGTTTTGTTCATTTTTGGTTTAATGGAGTTCTTTACTTTTTTTTATAAAAAACGTGTTTTGTGCAAAAACTTCTTTTGATTAATTTCTCTTCGTTTTATATTTTCAGTCTTTTTCAGGGAGAAAGACTGAGCCTCTTCTGAGGTTAAACAACCATTCCTACCATAAAAAAATTGAAACGACAATAGCCCTTTCAATTTCCAATCAAATGAGCCCTTTTTAAAATTTTTATGACAACGCTTTCTATAAAAACATTATATGCCCCCAGGGCATACTTACAACCCTGAGGGCTGTGGGGGGAGGCGGTTCTCATCCTCAAAGACCTAATTTCCAGAACTTTCAACTATGTTCAACAAAACGGCATTCTCAAAATTTTGATTGGATGTGTTTGGGTAAATGGTGGGCGTGAGAGGGGGTTAGTTACCCTCCAATCACTTTCGACTATTAAAAAGGGTAATAGCTGTCTCAATTTCCAATTGAATGAGCCTCTTTTGAACAAAATGGCTATCTCAAAACATTGATTAAATGTGTTTGGGGAAATGGTGGGCGTGAGACGGGGGTTAGTTGCCCTTCAATCACTTTTGAGTATTAAAAAGGGCACTAACCCTTTCAATTTCCAATCGAATGATACGTTGAAAAAAATTTCTATATCAAAATTTTGATTGTATGTGTTTATGGAAATGGTGAGCGTGAGAGGGGGTTAGTTTCCCTCCAATCATTTTCAACTATTAAAAAGGGCACTAGCACTTTCAATTTATAATCGAATGATCCCTTTTTGAAGTTTCTACGACAACGCTTCTTATAAAAAACCTTATATGCCCCCCAGGGCATAACTTACAACCCTTACCCTGAGAGCTGTGTGGGGGGGGGTGTCTTGCTCAAAGACCTAATTTCTAAAACTTTCAACGACGTTGAACAAAATGGCTATCAAAAAATATTGATTGGATGTGTCTGGGGAAAAGGTGGGCGTGAAAGCGGGGTTAGTTGACCCCAAATCACTTTCGACTATTAAAAAGGACACTAGCCCTTTGAATTTCCAATCAAATGAGCCATTATTCAAGTTTCTACGACAAAGCTTTCAATAAAAACCTTATATCCCCCCAGGGCGTAATTTATAATCCTTGCCCTGAACACTGTGGGGGGGAGTGTCCTGCTCGAAGACATAATTTCCAGAACTTTCAACTACGTGGAACACAATAGTTATCCCAAAATTTTGATTGGATGTGTTTGAGGAAATGGTGGGCTTGGAAGGGGTGTTAGTTGCCTTCCAGTGGTGGGCGTGAGAGGAAGTTAGTTTCTCTCCGTTCCCTTTCGACTATTAAAAAGGGTACTAGCCCTTTCAATTTCCAATCAAATGAGCCCTTTTTGAAGTTTCTACGACAAAGCTTTCTATAAAAACCTTGTATGCCCCCAGGGCATAACTTACAACCCTTGCCCTGAGGGTTGTGGGGGGAGGGTTGTCATCCTCAAAGACCTAATTTCCAAAAATTTCAGTTACGTTGAACAAAATGAACATTTAATATTTCCGATTAGATGTGCCTTGGGAGAAGGTGGGTGTAAGAGGGAGGTTAGTTGCCCTCCAATCACTTTCGACTATTAGAAAAGACACTAACCCTTTGAATTTCCAATCGAATGCACCCTTTTGAAGTTTCTATGACAAAGCTTTCTTTAAAACCCTTATATGCCCCCAGGTTATAACTTACAACCCTTGCCCTGAGTGCTGTGGGGGAATTTTCCTCCTCAAAAACATAATTTCTATGTGGAAATCAACTACGTTGAACAAAATTGCTATCTCAAAATTTTGATTGGATGTGTTTGAGGAAATCATCTACGACAACTCGCTCGATACGAAGTGCCAAGATTTTCAATAAAAACCTTATATGCCCCCAGGGCATAACGTATAACCCTTACCCTGAAGACTGTGGGGGGAGTGTCCTGCTCAAAATTTAATTTCCAGAACTTTCAAGTGCGTTGAAAAAAAACTGCTATCTTAAAATTTTGATTGGATGTGTTTGGGGAAATGGTGGGCGTGGAAGGGTGTTAAATGCTTTCCAATCACTTTCGACTGTTAAAAAGGGCACTAGCCATTTCAACTTCCAATCGAATGAGCCCTTTTTGAAGAATCTACGACAACGCTTCCTATAAAAACCTTATATGCCCCAAGGACATAACTTACAGCCCTTGCCCTAAGGGCTGTGGGGCGGGGGGGGGGGGTTGTCATCCTCAGAGACTTAATTTGCAGAACTTTCAACTATGTTGAACAAAACGGCTGCCCTTTGAATTTCCTATCGACTTGGCCCTTTTTGAAGTTTCCACGACAAAGCTTTCTATAAAAAAAACCTTATATGTCTCAGGGCATATCTTACAACTCTTGCTCTGATGGCTGTGGGGGGAGTGTCCTCCTCAAAAATATAGTTTATATTTAAAATTAAATAATACTGCGCAATCTGACTGTTTCACAATTCTGATTGGGATGTGTTTGGAAAATTGTTGGGCAGGGGAAGGGTGTTATTTATCCTTTAACCACTTTCGACTATTAAAAAGGGCACTAGCCGTTTAAATACTCTGTCAAATGAACCCTTTCTGACGTTTCTACGACATATCCTTTGATACGATGCGCCCTGGTCTAAAGGAAAAAAAATAATAGCACATTTTGCCAACATCGTTCTTTACTTAGGCACCGCTACTGCACTGCCTATGATACTACCAAAGTAAGTGAAGCTGTCCACCTTATCAATCGTTTCGCTACCCAACGTCACATCTTCAACATCACCATTACTAGCCTTGGCAACTTAGCCTTTTTATCATCAATTTTCAAACCTATTCTAGCACCCTCAACTCCCAAAACCTCTAGAAGCTCATTCATTTTGCTCACACTTTCATCTAGGATGCTTAAATCATCAGCATAATCTAAGTCCAGGAAATTTTTTCATCTGCAATCTATTCCCTGTTCTCCCATTGCCTTTCCTGTGCTCCTAAAGGCAAAGTTCATCAAAATTATCCATATAAAGGGGGATAGAACACAACCCTGCTTAACTCCTGATTTAATATGGAACCAACTGCTAACCTCATTTCCTACCTCAATCGAAGCAGTCTTATTCCCGTACATAGCACTAATCACTCTAATATATTATCTAGTATACCTCACAAGGATAAGGACCTTTGCTAAAACTCTTCTATCAACAAAATCGAACGCTTGCCCATTTTCTATAAGACTGAGGACCAAAAATGTTTGATAACTCAGATACTTCTCAATTATGTACCTAAGAGGAAAAATTAGGTCGAAAAATCCTCTACCCTTTGGAAAATCGTAATGTTCTACTCTTAGAACTTTGTCTACAGTATTTCTAATTCGAAAAAGTATCATATTACTAAAGAATTTGCTACCTACAGAGACCAGATTAATGTCTCGATAATTACGACACTCACTCTTAGCACCTTTATTATACAGTGGTTTAATTGGGGTTTTTTCTAAAATTGCTAGGCACTTCCCCTTTTTTCAAGATCATATCCATAATCATCAGTAACTTACTTAAAACCTCAGAGCCACCAAAATTTAATAAACTCATTTACCACACTATCACCACCTGGAGCCTTATTATGTTTTAATCCTTTTAGGTGCTGTCGCTAGTTCTTTCTCACAAAAGAAATCTTCATTCACATCCAAGGTATCAATAACTTTTTCATTTTCTCTATATTTTTTCCTGCAATTCTACCGTGGTTTAGCACATTCGCAAAATGTTCTGCCCATCTCCCTTTAACTTTTTCCTTATTACTAAATGTGGCTCCGTTCCTATCTTTAACTGGGACAAGTCCGGGTTGACTACTCCCTCTCAATTTATTAACATACCATTATATCTATTATACCACCTTGAAATTGATTTTTCTCTATTACTCTGTCTAAATTTTCTTAATAAGTATTTCATTTTCATCATTCTCCGTTTCAGTTCCGTCATTTCCATACAATTATAAAAAAAATCTTCTTTCTGCTAGTACAAATAAATAATGTTAAGGAGGATTCCCTCTTTTTCTGTAGTACACAGTGCCGTTTTTCTGCATTCTTTCTATTTTAAAGTTTAACCAATGCTTAACCAATTTTTTCTGTAGTACAGAGTGCCTTTTTTCAGTATTCTTTCTGTTTCAAATTTTAACACTTTGTTGTTCTATCAATAATCAGTCATATATTAATATGAATACTTGAGGTTCTTCAAAGGCTACATTTAGGCCCTAGGAACCATTGATCACTCCCTGGAGTTGTGTTTTATTTGTGCGTTTATATTCAATAAATTCGAAGTCAAAGTCATTAGTTTGAATTTTTCACCCATATACAATGGTAACTATTTTAAATGTACAGACAGTTAATAGTAGAGGCTTAATAGTAATTGAACATTTTGAAAAATAGGGTACTGCCCAATCTTGGACAAAGGATCTTAAAATTGAAGTATCTCAATCATGGACAGATTCAATCACTGACATGTGTTGTGAAAAAGAGTAATCATATTTAAATAAGCTTGGCTATAAAATTGTAGTCAGCCAATCCCAGCTATCTGCATTAGGTCCGAGATTAAGAACCTCCTGTCCTTGTTTAGGAAATATACATTTTAGTTGAAAATTTTTTGTCCAAGATCACACGCTGTCCAAGCACTAGTTTTTTTTTTACCCAAAATCCTCTTTCACGTAGTAGATATGATCTGGCTGTTCAACCCACCTTCACACATTACCTCTCCCACTAGTCATAGTCATCACACTGACTTTTGCAGTAGGTTGTACCTCCCCCCTAATGACCCTCATAGATGAATTTTACAAAGTTGCCAACTGCAACCCAAATCAAAACTAAGTTCGATTCCTTTTCAGTATCTTGTCCAAGATTACCTGTCTGAGTTGTCATAAACAATTCCAGTCTGAACTTTTTTAGTTTCATTTCCACCCTCAGCGCTGTCTTCTCACCAAATCTCTTCACAGCCTCCCTCTTTGTTTTGCTTGCTTTTGTTGCTTCATTTTTTTCACCTCTTCTTTGCCTTGTAGCAAAGGCAGCATCAATTTTGGCTTTCACTGATGTATCAGTGAGCACTTTTGTTCTGTCTTCCTTTCTTCCCTGAAACATTTTGTTTTCTTGGTGGTGCTGGGATTGGGTTGTACTTGCTCAGGTGTGACTATCATATTTCAAGAAGGCTACAAAATCACAGGGCTTATTGAAAGCATTGGGTCAGAGGATGACAGTGCAGGTAGGCATGGGCTGGAGTTGGAACCTCTGATGTGCTTTGCAACTTGCCACCAGCTTCATGGGCTAAAAAAACATTTGGTTGGTCTGTATTTAAGAGCACAGATTTTCAAGTCAAAAAAGTCATTATCAAAACAATCTGGATTGAAAGGGGATGTACCTTCGAAATCCCTTCTGGAAAAATGATGGTATGAAAGCTAAACTTTTCCTACCAACCCAGCTGTAATATAAATGATGAGAGTTCTTCCAGGGTTGTTGACCATCTACACATCCATGGATTGGCTTTACTGACACTTGGGTGAGTCAGAGAAATAACTCTGACTCGGCGTCCAATGGTTGCATGCAATGACTGCAATGGGATGATATTGTCAGCAGTATGGCCCCATGCTCCTTGTCATAGTTTATCACATTTGGATGAAGATTAGCGTCATACTTCTCTGGTATGAGTAGCTTGTTAGTATCAGGAGAAGCATGCAAATGCTTCACTAAATATTTGATGTAATTTACAAATATAGGACCTTTGATCTACCTACGAAGATAAGACTTGCTATCCCTGGCACTGTGTTACAAAGATAGCCGCTTATTAAAAAAAATCCATACTGTCAGGCTTCAAAATGTATTTAAAAACATGTAATTACATAAGGGATTAGTGTTATAAAAGTCGGTTCGTCTATTCATAAAAAATAAATCCATTAACAAGCATTTCAACCTTAGAAGGCCAGGGCTGCAGCCAAGCATGGAAGTAAAACTTGTATGGGTGGATTGGGGCAGCATACGAAAAATGTAAAATGGTATAAATATGTGGTTAGACTTAGAGAATTGTAAACACTTTGATATTTCTGGGAACAAGGTCCCAATGGCTTTACTGTATAAGTTTGGTGTTAATTAAATAATGATAAAAGAAGAAAATACATAATATTAGGTTTCAAGAATAATTGCGGATAACAACCAGCGACTCGCGAAGTTTCTAACTCATGAATAGGCAAAAATCTGTAGTAAATGAAAGCTGGGTTTTGAGACAGAATGATCAAAACATAAAGGTTTGCGGTCGAAAAATGATCGCGCCGGCGACGACGTGAAAAAATTTTCGGAAGCGCGCCGCCGGCGCACCACTGCAAGCGATCCCTTATCGGCGCGGTGGCGGGGTCCAGCTTCAAACCCTATGTGTCCCTAAACAGCTTCCAGAACTTCAAAAATATATTTGAGTGTACCTGAAATTTAGCATCCATCTCCTGTAAGATTAATTTGTGACTCCGGAATTGAAACTTCTGCAGATGCCATCTAGTATAAGGAAGTCACTGTGTGATTTTGGGGATTTTTTTACTAGAGAGAATGGGTGTCTACTTTCTCCTACTGTGATTGCTGGGTTTTGTTGAGTATAACAACAGTTATCATAAAAACATGGAGGCAAGGGGAAGTGAACGCTACTGTTTATTCAATACCAAGAGATTAAAGTCTGAAAAAAGACTCTTTATCCTACATATTTTTGATTGTTATTAATTGTGTCGGATTTTCCTCGAATTTAAGTGTCTCATTACGCACTAGGTGCCCTGGGAGATCCAAAAGGCTTTAACAGACTCGTCTGTTTATTAGGATTTGAACGATAGGTCACTAGGGTTGTCTTGAACAGATTTGAAACTCCTTGCTAATAAGAAAAATCGGTGTATCTAAACATACTTATACAATGTTTTTAAGCATCAGAAAACCCTATTGTAGAGTTGTGTTGCCACTTATTCCGCATTTTGCGGTATAATACCGCAATTTCGAGAGAAATGCCGCACTTTTTTCTGATCATACCGCATACCGCAATTATACCGCGAAATGACTTTGATCAGCGTATTTATATCGCGAAATGACTCTTATCACTGAATTTATACTAAGTAATGTCACCGTACGGGAAAAGGGACAAATGTTTGCTCTCTACTCCTAATGATATATGGCTGGATAGGCTACTGCGGAACTCGCGATAATTCTAACTAGTAATTAACGTGCTTGTAAGAGCAAATATTTTACATATCTGTCAGGTGCCTGAATGAAAGTAATTTTCAACCATTAATATAGTAAAGGTGTACAGACACTGCAAAGCAAAGGGAATACTTCACTAGAATTGAATAAATAAGTAGTCCCGGGCTATCCTGTCTTGTTTCTTTTGGGCATTACCTTTCCACTTTTACACCAGAACAGACTGAGGAGTATACAGTAAAAACAGTTCTTGTAAATATGTGTGAAATTCGGAATGCAGAACAATGGTTAAGAAATAAAAAAACTATTTCATTTAGAACTTAATGCTGTATTCAAATATAGGCTAGCACTCATTCCTGTGGAACATGCATTCCAGAATTTTGAAAATTATCTATTGTTTAATTTCTACCTGATTTCTTTTTGCATATTATTCAATCAAATCAAATGTGAATGCAAAGATGATGAGGTGCTGTCCAGAGGAAGCAAGTTATAAGCCAAGTATTCTTTCATGTAGCCTAGGCTGTTTCATGGTTCCATTGGGCAGCCCATCTGTAACCTTTATTGTCACGGGTTAATGAAAATACCTGGATTACGTCGTTTTCTCAGACTCTGCCACTTGTTCATCACTTTTTCCAAACACGAAAAGGAGACCCCTATTGAAGAAAGGCTTGTCTCATTACTCATTGAACATGATATAGCGTACCCTATTCGGCTACTGACAACTTGCTGAAGTTCCTGAAACGTTGCCATGGACGGCTTTGCTGAGCCATGATAGTCTGATCTCTGGCATTCCATTTCATGAAAAGTTTCTTGTCAACCTAAAAACTAGCCTTTTCTCAGTGGATATTGACTAGACAAACAACTGTGTCTGCGTCAGTTTCTGTAATGTCATAATGGATTTACTGGTAGATTTACTTGCTCTGTTAGAGTTTAATCATGGATCAGTATCTATTATTTTCAGTCAATTAGTTGGAGGGACAGACTATGTTAAGAAGACGGGCGTTCCCATATATAACTAATTGGAGATTGCACCATCAATGGGAATGAATCACTTCGTCTAGAGGTTTGTTGAAGAAAAATAACCATGGGTTACAGTTGTGAAGTTTAGCTGTTATGAATATGCCCTGGTTGCAAGTCATAATTGTAGAAAAAAATCTAAGAGTCTGCAATATTTATGCAAACATTTTTGCAATCACTTTTAACACACTGCAAAATGACAAGATACGTATAGAAATGAATATATCTGAGTTTTAACTCAGGTGGAAAAACACATATTCCTTGCTTTGGCTCCCACCTGTTGGCTTTCATTTGAAATTCTACAAGAAGTATTCTCGAGTTGTGGGACAATCACACGTTGTATTGAGACTTTTTTGTTATTAAAGGTCCCTCACATGTGAATATCAAACCAATTTTAGATCGTTTCTGCTTCTCTGAAAAGATAAATAACTTCCTCTATTTTTTAACCCCTCTAGCTACGAGCAAAGAATTCCTAGTCATCAGTAATTTTTAGTGAAGAAGAAATACCTCTGGTATATGGAATAAGGCAAAGATACACCAGGAATGGCGGTTCATATCGAGTGTAACTTTATCTGAAGATTTGAATCTTGAAGATTTGGACGATTCTGCCATATTAGTGCATTGGTGCCATATCCTTATACTAAAATCTGCAACTGGAGCAGTAATGTCTCCAAGTGTTCCAAATTAATACAATACTTTTTTCATTGTCAACGTCAAATGTCATTGCTGAGCGCCTTTTTTGTTTTTCAGAGGAAGTTAAACTAAACATGCAAAATCATCTTAGTTCAATAAAACATCAGCAAAATCATCTTAGTTTAATAAAACGTCAGCAAAATCATCTTAGTTCAATAAGACGTCAGCAGATTCATTTGCTAACTCTTTCGTTGACATTAAAAGCAGAATCTGAACCGTCAGCAAAAAGGTAGGTCAAGCCACGATAAGGGGGAAGTAAAACTGGGACTTGTTAAACGTGTACTTCAAGTGAATGATAAAACAACCTCAAGTAACAGCACTGCTGTGAATCAAAATGTTTTGTACGGTGTTGCCAATGTAGGTCTTGACAAGCATCACCACACTGTCTGATACCGAGTAACCTTTGTCTGCCTATGCGAATGATTCTTTTTAATGTCTTAGCATCTTTAATATGCTAATTGTAATTAAAACCTAGTCGTGATCATAGTTACGCTCTTTTGCTAGCCATTACGTTTTCTATTTTTCCATCTCTTTTCTCAGACAATGCCACATCTCTGGATTATTATACATTATTTCTCCCATAAAAGCTGCAAGAGTTACTATTGGTATAACAAAATGACCTTGAGGTTAACACAAACCCAGAAAGTGCACATGAAGCTAGATGCAACCTTTTCAGGGCTAGTTCTCATGTCTCCAAATACTTTCAACATTTGATTTCGATCAGTCATTTTAACTAGGATTTGTCCCGGTGATGGAGTCAAGCTTCAGTAAAAGAAGGGGGAGGGGTCAAGAAACAAATTTTCAAACACTTATGTCCTGGGTGCTTATGTAGACAAGGGTCTAGCTACCTTTTTTGCTTTGGGGTGAGGGAAAGAGTAAAAATATGCTGACAAATCAAAAACCGACGATGCTGAGGATTTGTTTTTTTAGCAAGTAAATAATATGATCGCTCAAAAAGTTGAAAATTTTAGAAAAGCATCACTACAAATTATCTTATTCTTTACATTAATTTTTTTAAATATATTTTAAGGAAGTAAGTTGTGTAAAAACTGTTTCTTTATCACAAAGCGTCCAAGATTAAAGGAGGAATAAAAAATGAGCCTTTGGTTCGAGAATGTCGTTTTGCATATTTGTTGAGCCAGTAAAAACTTTTAAATCTACCATTCTCGTCTTTTGGAGTGCGTCAAACTGTCTACTTTCTTTAAATAAAAATGTGATGGAAGACTGGAAGTGTAGACTGGCATGTTTGTCTCTTCTCTTTTTTTTTCAAGGCGAATATATCAGAGGATCCAAAAATGGAAAAATGGGAAAAAAACGACAGCATTTCTGGAGAAAGCACCAAAAATGAAACAAAAATTGATAGATAAACTATTAATCTAGTTTAAAACAGAAAAGAGTAGATTATCCTGTTTCCAATTTTCTAGAGAACGGATGGTCTCCAAGAGCTATTAGTGATGAAAAACGGATGAGAGTGCCAGAAAGTGGGAAAAGATATGAATTTATCATTGTGGACTATTTTTCCCTTTTATATATGGAGTGGGTATCTGGGGTATGTTTCTTTTCATTTTTATTCTACGTTTCTTGTTCAAAGTTCATAGCAAAATCTACCACTTAAAAAAAATAAGGAATAGTATCCATTTGATAGAAGAGTAGCAAGGAATTTATTGCTTTTAAAAAGTAACTTTGTTGAAACCAGTGACGACGTATTTGCATTACGGGTATCAAAATATACCATACATTGTACCGTGTTTCGGTAGAAGGATACCGCAAAAACACCGCTTTCTTCATCGAACGGCACCGCTTTTTGGTATCGGTTGAATGGCAACACTGGTAGAGTTCCTGAAGGCTTTAGCCGCGAAGAAAATCAGAAGGCGCGTAAAACTTCAATCCATATGAACAATATTACCTCTCTCCGTACATCTGAAATTCTATAGTTAAAAACAATTGAAAGGTTATTCAACAAAACTACTATTCTTCAAAAATGTTGACTAAATGATCAAATTTTGTCCTAAACAAGAAAGACAGGTGAAACACAAGGACCGTTTAATCGGAATAACAAGCTTTTTGAAAGCACTGAAAAGCTTTAGCGTAACGATTAAGGTGTTGACATGGGGTGGCTTCCCTCATATACAGAACAATTTCTGTTCATTTTAAGTCTTAATGCTGCTCCTTACTTTAAGTTGAAAAACTTGTTTTTTAGTTAATTTATCCTACAGGATTTATTTTTATAGTTTAGTTTTTTTTATTCTTCTTTTCGTGTTTTTGGGGGCTGGGAGTTAGGTGATCATAGCAGGGTAATATAAAAGTTACAGAAATTAATTTGCTTGCTTATTCGAAATAAGATGCTCTGTTCATGTTGTTTTCTTGATTCAGACTTAGCTTGATTCCGTGTAATGAAATTTAATGAGATTAAAATCTATAAAAATTAAATTAAAAAGAAAAACCTTCCCTTAAAGGGATTTCGGAATTTATTTGGAATAAGAAGTTTTGTCAATTTTAAATTTGCTCGCTTCTAACTTAGAATTTCACTCCATGTTATTTATTAAAAAAAAGAACAAAAAAAGGGCAAATAAAAAATTAACAAGATTATACCCCTTAAAGGTACTCTAGACGGAAACACCTTCTAATGTACACCTAATGGACACATTTTCGGTCGTAAAGGGTTATCTGGTATCAACCACTATAGTTCTCGCCAGGGGCGTCACGTAAGAGGTGAGTACCAGGGTTGACAACTTGCACAATTTTCGTGTGAAATGCACTCTTTTTTTTTCATTGCACTCTTTCACACTACGGACCCGATTTGCACTCTTTTTGCCTATTATATGCTCTTTGCACTCTTTTCTGCACACTTTTATGAAAGATGATAGAAAAAGTATTAAGCGAAATAAAAGATTAAAATTAAACTATTTAAGTGCAAAAGATAGAACAGCTAGCCGGTATGATCTCTGTTATCTATGCCTTGGCCGTCCCCCGGGCGTCTTTTCATTTTTTAAACCCTTTACCTCGAAATAGATCAAAGCATATATAAACAGTGAAAATATGGTAAATTAAAATCGAGTTTCATTGAAGAAAGTTGAAAGCTGTTGGGCACAATTGTTCTTCATGGAAATGGAAAATTCAGTATGTAACATGAACTAGAGCGATGTAGAAGCAACAACCAAAATAAACCTACTAAAGTCTAATCTCAAACTGATAAAATCCTGCAGACTTTAGGCCTGTGCACCATTTTAAAGCGTGAATAACCCATATCTTCTTGTGATAGCCGTTTTTTTCTGAAATAGACATCTTATCTGACCAGCCAGGGTTCCAAGAATTTGCTTTGAATGGGATCAATACTATCAAAATGATATAAAAGGGTAAATTAGGAAAATATGGGGTAGCCTAAAATTATAGTTTAGACTTTAGACACTTCTTGCTATCTTGGAAAGCAGTTGAGTTAGGTGAATGACACTTTCAGAAATGAATCCAGGGCCAAAAATATTCGAGTCAATTGAAAATGACAATGAAAAATGGGCAAATATTGAGCAGTTCATATTTTTTACCTATGAATGAAGTGAGCATACGTAACTTGATTCACTCGTTTTTGGCTCAAATTCACTTCACCCCGCCCAAATATACCAATTCAGGGTATATATTTGCACATTGGGGTGGAAGTGGGAATAAAGTTCAAACTTACCTCTATAGTCAGAATTGCATCCTGAATCCAAATTTAACATTCCTTTGCGTCTTAAATGAACTTAACACCCCCCCGTCCCCCCTAATGAGTAAATATATACCCTTGGGATTGGAAGTAACGTGAATTTACCCCAAAAGCAATTAGTATATTTGGAAAGAACATAAGAAAAGGCATCGAGTGGTATGTTTACTTTATTCATAGGTCAATAATATGAACTGCTCATAATTTACCGAAAAATGAGCAATATAACCAAAAAGACAGGTATACTAAAAAAAAATGATCCTTTTATGTGGATGCTTGTGGATATGCGGTCCTATCTTAGGTTTGTTAAGATTTTTGAAGACTCAAAATTTCAGTTGGGGGAGGGGGCAAACTGTGGCCAGGTATTAAAATCCTCCATATCCATTTCCGAATTTTAAGTAGGTTGCCTGCTGAATTTTAAGTAGGACTGAGTTTAAAACATCTTTGTCTTTGCCAAGTTTTGCGTATGGACAGAGCTTGGCAGAAGTACTAAGTGCTTATATTCTCAATCTTAAGCAAAGCTGATTGTAGAATAGACTAATCACCCCTTTTAACATTCCCGAGAGTTTATACAGTAAGCAAGTAATATTGTACAAGAGCCAAGGAGAAAAAAGGTGCCTAGTATTTCTGTCCAAACCTTTTTCCTTTTTAGCATACTTAATTTCAGCCTTGGCTTTTAACACTATTAAAAAAAACACAAGAAGTTTTTTCAACTGAAAGTAAGGAGCAACATTAAAACTTTAAACGAACAGAAATTACCACGTATTTGAAGTGGATCGCCACCTCCACAACACCTCGCTCTTTACGCTAGTTTTTTTTAGCACTTTTAAAAAAGCATTTTATTGTTCTACTTACACAAGATTCAAGATTCAACAACTTTACTAAAAATGATTCATGCCGGCTCTACGACTGGTTACAAATAAAGCACATATATGCTTGAAAAACGCAACCAGTACACATTTACTAAATTACAAAACTAACCAAATCATCACTGAAATAAACACAAATACAGAACAATAAAAAAGAGATAATAATAATAATTACTGACTAATAAATTATGAGAAAAAAAATAATAATAATAATAATAAAAAGAAAAAGAGAATAATAATAAAAAAAAATAACATAATAAAACGAATATATTAATAACAGAACAACAACAAAAATTACTTAATTTGTCCTCTCTCGTCTTCCAGTCCCACACTCACCAACTGCCCGCAAGGAGATGCTTCTTTAGCCGGTTTTTAAATTGTGGCACACTTTCAGCTTCCCGAATTGAGCCTGGAAAGGTATTCCAGACCATCGGACCGGTGTGCTTTGCCGCATGGCTAGAACGAACCTTACTTCTTGGCTCACTTACCAGGTCTTCAGCATTTCTCGTAGCATATCCATGATAAAATCAGTTAAAACTAAAAAAAATTACTAAAAACATCAGGCGCTAAGCCATTCAAACTCTGAAACACAGAAATACAAATCTGAAAATCTCTAATTGTACCAACATACAAAATCATAAGTTTCCTAAAAATCGACTCTGTACCTAAAACTCCTGTATCATACTTACCAATTAATCTCACTGCTTTATTTTGCTGAATCTGCACTCGTTTAAAATTGCACGTAAAATTACTAGCCCAAATCATACATCAATAATTTATATACGGAGCAATCAAAGAATGGTATAAAAGAACTAAAATATCAGAAGGTAAAAAATGTTGAAAACGTCTTAAAATCCCAAGGCCACGGGCTACCTTGCACGCAACCACATCACCGTGTCTTCTCCAGCTGAGGTTCTGATCGAGAATGAATCCTAGGTAACGCACTTCCTCAACCCGCTTTAGTACATCACCATTTATTGCTATTTCACTGCGAAGATTTGGGGATACACCAGTTCCCGAATTGAGTCTGGAAAAGTATTCCAGACCACCGGACCCGAGTGCCTTGCCACATGGCTAGAACGAACCGTACTTCTTGGCTCACTTACTAGGTCTCCAGAATTTCTCGTAGCATATCCATGATAAAATTAGTTAAAACGAAAAAAATTACTAAAAACATCAGGCAATAAACCATTCAAATTCTGAAACAAAAAAATACCAATATTAAAATCTCTAATCTGACATAAATTAAAAATCCTAAGTATCATAAAAATCGATTCTGTACTTAAAACTCCTGTATCATATTTACCAATTAACCTCACTGCATTATTTTGCTGAATCTGCACTCGTTTAAAATTGCACGTAAAATTACTAGCCCAAATCATACATACATAATTTATATACGGCGCAATCAAAGAATGGTATAAAAGAACTAAAATATGAGAAGGTAAAACATGTTGAAAACGTCTTAAATTCACAAGGCCACGCGCTACCTACCAACCACATCAGCGTGTCTTCTCCAGCTGAGGTTCTGATCGAGAATGAATCCTAGGTACCGCACTTCCTCAACCCGCTTTAGTGAATCACCATTTATTGCTATTTCACTGGGAAGATTTGGGGATACACCAGTCCGACTAAACAGAATATAGTTACTCTTTGCCGCGTTAATGCTATGTAAGCTAATGCCTACAAAGTCACTCAACACTTGCAGAGCTCTGTTTGCTTTCTGGAGCAATTCTTCAAGAGTCTTCGCTGCCACACCATGTGATGTACCGTCAGTAAAAGGAGTACCCAAAGTCTAGGACTACATAGTGGCGACTTACTTTAATGGTAATAGCGATACTAACATAGAGCCCTAATTATCTTAACTAGAAACAGGCGAAAACTTAGAGAATTACTCTCATGGATACACCCACACTCATCTATAATTTGAATACAACCTGAGCCAATCCGACCATCTCCCGTTTGGACTCAAAGCTCTAAATATATCCAATAAAAGGCTAAATCAACGGTATCAAGCGCTCTTTTTAAAATCTATAAAAATACTAATACAATATTTACCCTTTTCCAAAGCTAAATTGACATTTTCTAACAAGATACCAAACAGTATGCAAAGTCCAATGGCCCTTCCGGATTTCAAACTGTCCATCAGGCAATGCATGCATGCTTGTGAGGCGATCTTCCATGGATCAAGTCTTCCATAGATGAATTTTCTCTGCACTTTCAAAAGCACTGGCACAACAGATATAGGTTTCCCGCTTTAGGTTCACGTCTGAGTGCCTCCTTTGCGGAAAGGGAGAACCTTTGCTCTTTTCAATAATTTTGGAAATACTCCCTTCTCCACTGATAAATTTATTAGGTGCACTAGCACAGGAAGAATGTACACCAGAATTGATCGAATAGTCTTCAGGTTAACACCATCAAACCCGGCACTGTTTGATCCAATCGAGCTGACGATCTTTGTTAATTCATATGAGTCACAGGGACGAAATTCCATTTCCGTTTCCGTTCCCTCCATTTCCGTTTCCGTTTCCATACATATTAATTCTTGATGCGACTTCTAAAACGTCATTAGAAGACTTCAGAAACATTCTGTGAATTTCTCATACGACGATCTTGGAGATTTATAAACTATAGGTAGAATAATTATTCTCACACCAAAGCTCATACCAACCTCAATTTCAATAGAAAGTGTTTCTACCTTACCTTCTCTCCAGACATCAAGATCCTCCCTGGGCTTCCATTTAAGTGAATCACTTACTATCACACCGAGTCCGCCGCGGTTCATTGAAGCTCTACTCCTCGTGGTAAGCTGATAGCCCAGAAAACTAAAAGCCGAGAGAAGACTATCCTGACTGAAAAAAGTTTCATAAAGGGCCATAACATGGAGATTCCAACATTTCAAAATAAAATCAAACATCTCATCATACGAAGAAGTAAGGTGGCAGTTCCACGAACACGCATTAAAACCAGCATTTTGCATAATTCCGAGATACGAAGAATCGCAATATTTACTAAACTGCAGAGATAACTCACTGTAGACTCTTCATTCGCAAAATGCGAAAGTAAATAACTATCAATATCAAACTAGCAACTTTCCAACTGGCTCTGCCTCGATGGGGTACCGATTGGTACATCACACATATTTATATCTAATAAACACTTTCATAACTTTCATTGTGAGAAAAAAAAATAATAAAATAAAAAATAATAATAAATAAATAAAAAAAAAAACCCTGTGTTTCAGGAGTCTTTTTTAAAGAATTGGGACAAAATTCAAACTTTAGCGTAAAGAGTGAGGTGTTGAGGAGCAGGCAACCCCCTTCATATACGGTGTAATTTCTGTTTGGTTGAAGTTTTAATGTTGCTTCTTACTTTCAGTTGAGAAAAATTGTTTTTTTTTAATTTAATTTCTGATCTTGTTCTAAATGATGCCAGGACTTAGCTTACTAAGTGTGTTGTAAAGACATAATCGGATGTGTGGCAAACGTGAGGTACCATCTTTGAACAAACTTCCACAAGAGCAGGGTTCAGAACAATCAGAAACCAATGCTGCAGCATAAAGACCTTCCCAAACAAATTACATACTGAGCCTATAATTGAAGCCAGCTTGAAGCTTACGTCGTGGGTCGTCTTGGAATACATTCCCATTACAAAAATGGACACTTTAATCCCAGTCCTGAAAAATGCTTTTGGGGAACTTTGTAAAAACTTCAATCAGGGCAGAACTAAAACTAGTGGGATAAATAGACATGGCATTGTCCCTTTAGAAAGAGATGTGCTTTCTTGTGAACTGAAGAAAGCTCATATCTCTTTAATAGTTGACAAATCTACCGATAAATCTTGGCAGAAGGTCTTGGTGCTTACAGCAACGTATAAAGACTCCAAAGATATAGTGCGAGAAGACTTTCTGGGGCTTTTGCCAGTAAATGATGCCAGTTCAGAAGGGCAAAAACGTCTAATAATTGGACATTTGGAAAGCCTAGGAATACCTTTGCAAAATTTGATGGCGATTGCCTACGACATTGCCAGTGTTAACACTGGACATCAAAAAGGTGTTAGTGTACTGTTAAAACGATATGTGCCAGATTTGCTTGTGCTAGGCTGCACTAGCCATTCCCTTGCTCTCTGTTCTGCATATGCAGCTAAGAAGTTGCCAGATGGAATTCACATTTTTATTTGATATGTGGCAAATAGCCCAAAAAGACAGGATGAACTAAAGATCTACCAAAATTTCTGTCATGTGGAAAACCATAAGCTTTTGCAGACTTACGCGATGGCTCACCCTTGAAGATTCCGTTGAAGCGGAGCCTTGAACAGTGGAACCCGATCCTTTTATTCTTTACCAACCATGGAGAAGGTGACTCCGCTGGAGGTAGAGGAGCCAAAGAAAAGGCTAATAAAATTCTTGCTTTTATGCGTGATTCATCTGTGAAAGTTACTTAGTATTTTCTTTCATTTGTCTTACTAAAGATCAATGCACTAAACAAAGTGTTTCAAGCTGAGGGAACACGGATTCACAGGCTTTTGGAAAGTTTTCGACAGACGTATCTGAACCTCCTAAAGTGCTTTGTCAAAAAGGAAGAAACAGGGCGCGTACAAGATCCATTTAAAGTACGGTTGAGCCCAGCTCATTTTCTTGCACTTGATTGTATAAAGTTGGGACCAAATGCACTGTTCCTCATGAAAAGCCTGCAAAACACTGGCATATTAAGTGCTCAGCAGGTTCACTGCATCTAGATGAGCTGTCTGAATTTTTTTATTGGAACTGTGCTCACAAATGAGCAAACGCATTGACTACAATGACCTAATGACCTAACGTTGGAAAATCTCAAATGCTGAAGTCAAAATGTTGCCTTATCTGGAGATGCGGACACTGTTGTGCCTCTTCTTCAACGGTTTCCAAATTTTCTGGGTGACACTGAGGCACAACGTGATAAAATGCAAATAAAAATGCAACAAACGCGCAATTTTGTGTGCTGTTTTGAAGGCTGATAAATCCGTTTGTTTCTGCTTCTATTTTTTTCGCTGTGCTAGGGTACAGTACTTGACTTGACTACAGTGAAGTCAGCTATAGTTCACGACTAGTTACTTGGGCCTCTTATATTCCTTTCAAAACGTTTGGATAAAATGGAGACAAAACTTTTAACTAAACATTGGATGCAGTCAACTATAGTTCAGCTAAAGATCTAAGCAATCAAAATAAACACCTGCAAATTTCAATCAGAGCGTTACCTTTTAAGCTAAAAAAAGAATGATAATCATTATCTAACTTATTATTTAGAGGTTGATTTCATTACTTTATTTTAAATACAATTGAAAAATTTAAAGATAATATGTTTATCGATCGAAAGATAACTTATAATTATGGGTAAATGGCATAAGAATGGTCAGAACAGTGAAAGGGGCTGCGGGCGCGGCGGCAGCTGCGCGCGCGCAAATTTTTTGAGTTGCACACGCTTTTAACAACTTGCACTCTTTTTTGGCCTTGATTTGCACTCTTTTCTGAGGTCGACAGTTGGCAACCCTGGTGAAGCCGTCAGTCTTCCGATCAGGGTTGCCAACTGGACATATTTTATGTCCAAAGGACATATTTCTATGTGCCTGGACATAATGACATAATAGGGCAAAAAATGGACACATTTTAGACATTTTGGACATAAAGTGGACACATTCTCCAAATTTATGACGTAAAACAAATAACTTTCATAAAAAAAATGTCACTCATCACCAAATGAGTGCTAAGACTTATATCTACTTATATTTAAAGCTCTGTATTGTATTTTTCCAGGGTTGCTTGCTCTTCCCTGAAGCAAACTTTCTGAAAATGCCTTCAAATTCTTTCACCTATAAATGGTATTATTAGCCCTGATTTTTACTCCCACGGTGAAAATAAAAGACAAGCTGTCGGCTTTTTCATATAAACTTACTTTCGGCTTCCGAACGTCACACAAAAACCTCAATGAAAAGTTAATAAAATGAAACCTTTCGATTGTTGATGGTCTGAAATCAAAACAAAAGCCAAGTTGTCAAACACCCGGGGTAAATTCCTTCACTTTGAAAATTTTCATCACAGGAAAGGAGCTGAGAGAAATTTAAGTAAATAAAAATTTAATGTTGGTGATATAGCTAGGTGATCAGGTAAATTTTTTGTAATTTATATTATTTACTCACAGTTAAAGTGAATTTACGACTCGATGCTTTTTTGTATGTTCTCTCCAAATATAAAAATAATTTTTGTCGCATAGGAACTTTACCCCCACCCCTACATATACTCATTCTGGGTATATATTCGCAGATTAAGAGGGTGGGGATAAAGTTTAAAATTACCTCTCATATGCATCAGGACTAAAATTTACCCCCCCCCCACCTTTAATGTGCAAATATATACCCGGAATTAGTATATATAGGGATGGGGTTAAGATTCATATCCGACAAAATGATTATTCTATTTGGAAAGAGCATAAAAATAGGCATCAAGTGGCATGTTTACTTTATTCGTATGTCAATAATATGAACTGCGAAAAGTTTACCGACGGGTCTCCATGTCTGGTTTCCTTATACAGCATATAGCGGTGGATACCGCATAATGCATAAAAACCTATATATACATATAGTAGTAAATATATATATAGTATACATATATACTGTATATATTTACTTAGTTTATAATACTATAAAGTAATATATATAGTATAAGCCTAAAATTGGGGCTATTGAAGAGGAGATATGTGAATAAGACAGTTTATATTTTTATAATATGCAAAAATTATAGTTATCAAACTTTGAAATCGATTTCGCTATACTTACCTCCGAGCGCCTCTAATATGCAAACCTATAGATAGACGAATTGTATTATTCCCATATGTTTCCCCGTTTCTTGCTTTCGTCAGCATTTATTTGATTTACGGCTATACTAGTTGAAAAAAGAGTGATGCATGGCAAAATGCATAGAAAACAATTAATTTTTACTATATTTTTGCACATTAAGGAGGGAAGTATAGTGGAATCACTTTGAAATTATATATATATATATATATATATATATATATATATATATATATATATATATATATATATATATATATATATATATATATATATATATATAATAGCGAGGTAATGACTAGGGGGCGACCCCAATCATGTACGTATTAATTTCTGTTTGTTTTAATTTTTGGTGTTGCTCCTTACTTTTAGTTGAAAAAATTGTTTTCGATTGGCAAATAGCTAGCAAAGGAAGAAATAAGGGTGACTCTCATGCTGAACATAATTTTCGAGATGAATTCTCGCTAGAAGACTAATCTTAAGCTCTCACAAATTATTTTTAGTCTACTTGTTTTTATGAGTTTTGTGCTTGTATTAAATGGTTTTTTTCGTTTTCAATATATTTGATATTGACTAGCCGTTTTGAAAGATGTTTCCAAAGCGTCTTTTGGTCAATATCCCAATTGATAAGAAAAATAACCTCTAGGTTCTGAGATTTCAAGATGGACATATTTTGGACATATTTAAGAAGAAACAAGGACATATTTTGGCTAAAAATGACATAATTTTGGATAGTCAAGGGACATATTTATGGACCAAAAAGTTGGCAACCCTGCTTCCAATTTCAGCCAGTCAGATAAAAATTTGAGTCGGCGAAATAGTGGAACAAATCAACGCTGTTTTACTGGCTCATATTTTTCCTATTAGGGTAAATGGGCTGATGGAAATATATAACGTCAAATCAATGAAATAACACAAGTCTCAATGGGTAAACAAAAAACACAAAAACTAAGTGATTCTAATAGCAGCGTTACCCAAGTCCGTCGGCAAAAATGAACAGCTAGTCAATAAAGTCGACTGCGCTCCTCCAAACATTTAGCTAGTTACGTCTCAGGTCGGTGCCCAACCAAGTCCACGGGAAGTAGTTACTTCTACTTCTTAGTTCTAGGCAGCACAATAGCGCTACCAAAGTAATGAGCGATATGGGCACAATGCACTGTTTATTATTATTTTTTTTTTTTTTAGAAGGAGTTGTAGTGGAAACTTCTAAAGCGGCTTATTGGAAATTGCAACGTCTAGTGCCCTTTTCGACAGTCGAAAGTAGTTGGAGGGCAACCAGCCCCACACCCACGCCCATAATTTTCCCAAATACATCCAATCAAAATTTTGATAGCCATTTTTTTCAGCGTAGTTGAAAATTCCAGTAATTATGTCTTTGAAGATGACACCACCCCCCACAGCACTCAAGGCAAGAGTTGTAAGTTGTGCCCCGAGGGGCATGTAAGATTTTTATGGAAAGGTTGGTCTTACAAACTTCGAAGGGGGCACATTAGATTAAAAATCAGAGGTTCTAGTCCTTTTTAAGAGTCAAAGTGATCAGAAGACAAATAGCCTCCCCCCTCACGGCCTATCCCCAAACGTATCCCGTCAAAATTATAAGATAACAATTTTGGTCAAGTTAAACTCAAAATGAGCAAAAATTAGCATGAGTAGGGCTGACAACCCCCATGCCTTCTCAAGACTAGGATATAATTTGCACTTTACTGAAAAAAGAAAACAAAAACAAATGATCGTAGATCGTCAGTTTAATATACATATACTGATTTATTCCTAAGGGTTTTAATAATTTTCGTAATTTTTTATTTATTCAAGCCAAAAAAAAACATTTGGAATGCATTTTGTTTTCAGTAAATTGCAGATTATGTTTTGGTCTAGAGAAAGCAAGGGGGTTGTCAGCTTTACTCATGTAAATTTTTGCTCGTTTTGAGTTTGACCCGGTTACTTATTTTAATTTCTGCTCGTTCTGGATTTCAGTTATTGATGGTGATTTGGGGTAGTTTTACGCTTTGAAGTTTATATGACTTTGTTTCTACTCATTTTTGGTTTAGTAGAGCTCTATACTTTTCTTTGAAAATCTTGCTCTGAGGAAAAAAGTTTTTAAAATTGATTTTCATCATAAGGCAATCATTCTACAATTGCGACTAACTTCATATTTTCTAATTGTTTTCCTTAGCATTTATCTTACCCTGCTATGATAACTCGCCTTCTTCGAAAAATAAAATAAAAAACAATAAATAAAACTGTAAAAATAAATGCAAACAGTTCTCGTATATACACCCCCTACCCCAAAAAAAGTTTTCGCACATATAGTCAACAATCGTTTCAAAATCTCAATTGTGTATCAAGGAAAGCCTTACAGACAAGATTTCTTAAAATTTGAGCTATTGCAGATATATACTACAGCAGGGCTTTCAGATTAAAAAAGAAAACCATGAAATATACGAAAATACAAATAGAGCTAGCTAACTAATATACGCCACTTAACAGAAGAGGAGAGACAGATAATCGTAAAGTGGGTAATTTCTTGCACAGGTAATTTTATGCCACTTGGGGGAAGAAGAAGATACTTGAAAAGACTTAGACTGAAGAGAGGTCCTTATATTTGCCTGATATATGGAGAATACAAGGACCAATGGATCGCTCACGAGCAAAGCCAAGCTGTCGCCTGCTTCCATGTCCTGGCAGACTTGTCCAAGTGGAAATATCTACATTCCTTTTTTTCATCGATTCTTGGTAGCCTGCTTAAAACAGTCCTATGCAGGACAAGTTTATAAAGTTACTGGCAATTGTTCTGACTAGCCCTTTTGCTTCTTGTCTTATCCGATAAACAAGCCATCCTCGGTCTGGAACAAACAAGTAAAGTTGTTGAACGGCCGCGTGCACAAGATATAAACTCAAGCTGTGCTTTCATCAAGGGGTTCTAAAGCGTTTCTAAGACCTTATCATGACAATGAGTTTAAAGGAGATAAATCTGATACAAATAATTATCGTCCTATTGCAATTTTATCACCATTGTCTAAAGTTTTGGAAAAAATTTTAAAAGGAAGGATTACTAATTATCTAGATAAAATAAATTTTTTTACCAAATATCAGTTTGGATTTAGGGCAGGCCATTCGACGGAACAAGCAGTTGCAGCTCTTGTATTAGAAATAAATAACTGCTTAGATAGTAATTATCATGTATCTACTGTTTTTTATGATGTTAAAAAAGCATTTGATACTTTAAACCATGAAATTCTTTTTGATAAAATGGAAAATTCCGGTATAAGAGGGAAAGGACTAGAAATAATAAGATCATACCTTTATGGACGTAAAATCGTGGTAGATGTTGATGGACATATGTCTAGTTTAAATGATCTTGATGATATTGGTGTCCCACAAGGATCGGTATTAGATCCGCTTTTATTTTTGATGTATATTAATGATCTTCCACGATGTATGCAGGGAAATAATGGTCTTGCAATTTTATTTGCAGATGACACAGCTGTTTCTGTTAAAGCGAAGGATTCATCTGCATTGATTCAAAATTTGTTTAACACTGTTAGTTCAGTTAATCGATGGTTTGTTTCTAATTATTTAGTACCGAATTTTGAGAAGACTGAATTTATGGTTTTTGGTCATTCAAAACGTGCTAGTAAAAAAATTTCATGTCAGGAGCTTCAAGTTGGTGAGCATAAAATACGTAGAGTTCAATCGTATCGTTATTTAGGAGTTTTTATTGATCTCCTTTTGTCATTTCAAACTCATATTGATCATTTAAGGGTGAAACTTTCGCAAAATATTGGGTCTATGTATCGTTTGCAACATGTTTTTCCATTTTCAATTTTAAAAATAATTTATCATTCTTTGATTGCTCCTTATTTAAATTATTGCACAATTATTTATTTAAATACTTTTTGGACGCATATAAAACCCCTACAGATCCTTCAAAATAAAGCAGTGAGAATACTTGGAAATTTTTTACATCGTCCATCAAAACTTAGAGATGCATCGGAAAATGAAACATTATTTCTTTTCTTGAATTTATTAGATCTGAAACCTATAAGAGAACTTAATATATCAATATGGCATTTTAAAATACAAGATCCTAGTAGTTATTTTTATGAAAAATCTCTGTTGATTCTGCCCCCTCCTTCGGCTCTTAGGTGTTCTGGAACATATCGAATTCCCTTTGTTAATTGTGAAAGATCTAGATTTTCAATTAGATACCAAATACCATTTATTTCAAATAAATATAGGCTGAAAGATAGAATTCAAATTGAGGCATCATTTCGGCAAATATCAGTTCTAAGGAAGAAAATATTAAAATTATGTATTGACCTGTGATGGTGGAATAGAAATTTTTATTATTATTATTTTTTTTTTTTTTTTTTTATATTTGTTACCCATGTTGGGATAGCCTTCCGTGCCTAACTTTTCCAGCGTTTGTTTTCTTTTTGTTTGTTATTTTTTTTGTTTTTTTCTTTAACCAGGTTTTTTTTTTTTTTTTTTTTCTCTCTTTTGTTATGATGAGAAAATGTTTTTTTGTTTTGTTTTTTTTTGTTTTTTACCCAATTTTACGAGCTTTGCTGTCTGTTGGGGGTATATGTTTTTTGTTATGTTATGTTTTGTATTTTATGTTATGTATGGTATACCAGCACAGTGTATTATTGTATGTGTATTGATAATGAATAAATCTTATCTTATCTACCCTCAAAAAACATATTCATGAAATATAGTTTCAAGGCCGTCCATCGCTCAAGCAGTCTTTTCACGCAACTTTCCAATGAAAGCCACCTTGTTCGCCCTGGTGAGAGCATCGTATGTGGTTTGAGGTCGCAAAATGCTTGGAACTCCTTCGGGGCTCTTTCTCGCTTAGCACTCATGCTAGAATGATAGTGGAAAATCCTACACAGATCTTCTAAGCCTACAGAGAACTTCACTTTGAATTATGTAGTCTTCAGCTTGATTACAGTGTTAAAAATAAATTTCTTTAGTTTGAATCTCAAAAATCCCGAATATTTCAGTTCCGAATACGAAAAGTCTATGTATATATTAATCATTGAAAATCCACTATCCCTTTTAGAAAAAAAGCCCACACAATGCCTAGAAATCCCGCAAAAGGAAATAAATTCCCGGAAATGGAAACACTGGTCTAGCAGAGTTGTTCAAGCCTTCTTGTGAAGAAGAGTGTGGTTTTAATAACGAATTAAAAATATCTAACCGAACAAAAGTGAGATAGTAAGGCTGCACATAGAATTATATAGAAGCTTAAAAATTTTACCGCGAAACTACTTTAATCTCTTCATCACACCAATATTTCTCGAAAATCCGAAACACCAACTGAATTATTGTGATTCTAAAGTAAAAGTTTATCCTCGATGGGGGCCCACCAGGACACCACTGCAATCTCAATGAAACTTCGTTTTCATTTGGATAGCATCTTAAAAAGGAAACTTGAAGCTAGTCCTAAAAAATTTGAGATTTCGAGGAATTCATACAAAGATAACTTGCCTCGAACTAGGATCTGATATATTCATCAAAACCAGATAATTCTATATAATGGTGACTGATCACACTCTACGAGTACCGTACCCAGATTCCAAGCTCCAGTCCCAAGAAGATGGAAGACCCCTCGTTAAGAGCCCCCCCCCCACACTGCTTTGAAGGCTCATGACTAGGATTCCTCCAAAATAGAGTTAAGTTTGCAATACAAACAAAGAAAATTCCTCGCTTAACTGAAGTATTTAATAATAATATAAAATAAAACAAAAATGAGCCTACAAAATCACATACACCACGAACTCGAAGCTTCTGGTGTGACAGCATACCTTTCGATTGAGTCTTTATATTTTATTTTGAGGTCACCGGCATAAACCATACAGCCTTTTTCAACAAAGTCTGGGCCAAAGTGTTTCAAGATCACTAGGTCTGCTTTTTGGCCCCAGTAAACAACATCAGTATGAAAAGACACATCTTTAGAGCTGATATTACACTCTTGTCCACATACAAATTTAACATCAGGAACCACGAACTGAATTCCTTGCTCCATGTCACTGACTATAATGTCAAAAATAGATACCTTGGGTCGTTCACTGAGGCGTCTAGGAGTCAAACACCTTTCAGGCCGTTCTACAACAATACTGTCTTCTTCGATAATAAACATTTCGTCACTGATACTATCGCGACGACTACTGGGCATACTATCATCACTAGATTCACTGAAACTACATCTTTCTGTATATAAACATTTTCCAATGAGTTCGTAAGAAGAACCATCTTTGCTTTGTAAGTTTCCTCTAAAAGAAGAGCAATCAGGTTGGAAGCAGAGAAGGGCCATTCCCTCAAGGATAACCAATTCACTGCTTAGGTCAATGTCTAAGTGCCTAAACTTAGATCTGTTCACACGACCAAATCTTGGTTTGTAGGACGTCATCTAAAAATAAAAATCATCAGAAAAATATCTAGCCAAGTATGGATGTAGAATGATAAATTTAAATATGACTCACATTTATTGCTTCATTTTCCTTCTTATCCAGAATTATAAATAGGTTTTAGTTAAATAATAAAACATGTTCCAAATGTTATGCTATTGGCCTTAAAGCTTTGATACCGAAGCTTAAACAACACAAGATAACGAGCTTTATATTTTATTCCACGAATAAGTACATTGGTGAGGCCCTTGGTTCCCACCCCTTACCAACAAAAACCAACATTTTTACAAATATACCTGTTCATGTGTTTCATGTAGCTCATCAAACTTTTTTATAGATTTACCCCCCCCTTACTGCGTAATTGCCTGGTTTATGCACGCACAATTTTAGAGTTCCGTTACAACAGAGTTTTTATTATGAACAAAGGGGAAGGCGTCATAACATCTGACCGTCAGGAGCACTAACGTCAGGACATCGACAAAATCCGTCATAACATCGACAAAAAATCCGTCAGAACCACTGACCGTCGCAACATCGACAGTCATAACATCGACACGTCTGTTCATCGAAAGTCACAATCGCTACCCGTCAGAACGTCGACAGTCATAACATCTAAAAAAAAAAAATTCATAACAAAAATCCGTCAGAAACCACTAACCGTCAGAACGTCGACAGTCATAACATCGACACGTCATAACATCTAAAATTTAAAAGATTTAGTTTTTGGGGTTTAGGGGGGAAAGGTACCTAAGTTAGGTTAGGTTACGCATTTAATATATGCTAGGCTTTACCCCCACCCCCCTGATGTGCAAGTACATAGCCGAAATTTGTTTCTAAACTATTATATACTTATTACTATTATATATACTTATAATTTTTTTTCATAACGAAAATCCATCAGAGCCACTAACCATCAGTACGTCGACAGTCATAACATCGACACGTCATAACATCTAAAAATTTTTTAGATGCTATGACGTACCGATGGTATGACTGTCGACGTTCTGACGGGTAGCGATTGTAACTGTCGATGAACTGACGTGTTGATGTTATGACTGTCGATGTTCTGATGGTTAGTGGTTCTGACGGATTTTCCTTGTCGACGAAATGACTGTTAGTGCTTGTGACGGTTGTTCGAAATGGTAGCACCCCTGACTGATATCGTTAATTTCAATAAGAAGTGACATTTATTGGACACTACGCCCCGCGGGCACGGAACCAGATAAATATGGGGGGGGTCATAATTTTTGACATAATGAACTATTATCGGACTATTAATGATGGATTTAAGCGATATAGGGGGCAATATTTCAGGGGCGAGGGTGCATTCAAGCCGCCCCTTTTTCTTATAAGTAGCAACTTTCAAATTTTCCGTTTTTCTGAGAAGGCTAGCCACGGATGCACGTTTAATTTTTGTTGTTTTTTTCTTCTTTTTTTTGCCAGGGTGACCATATCGAAACACTGGATTAATCAAACAGTTCGTGGTAACGAACTGTAAGTAAGGAGCGACCCAGCTCAATGGTAACCGAAACTGTAGAAAACGGAATTTTAATACCAATAGATACATCAAAAGAATCAGATTTTAATGCTAATTTCAAATATATAAGTTTCATCAAGTTTAGTCCAACCTACCAGCTTAATCTTACCTATCTTACCTATAAGTTTCATCAAGCTTAATCTTACCTATCAAAAGTTACGCGCCTGAGAAAATTTTGCTGATTTTCGAAAAAAGGGGGAAAGACCCCCTAAAAGTTATAGCAACTTAATGAAAATCACACCATATTCAGCGTATCAGAGAACCCTACTGTAGAGGTTTCAAGCTCCTATCTACAAAAATGTGGAATTTTACATTTTTTGTCAGAAGAAAGATCACGGTTGCGTGTTTATTTTATTTATTTTTTTTTCCCCAGGGGTGATCGTATCGACCCAGTGGTCCCAGAATATCGTGGGAGGGCTTATTGAAACGGAAATTAAAAGTTCTAGTGCCCTTTTTAAGTGACCAAAAAAATGGAGGGCAACTAGGCCCCCTCCCGCGCTCATTTTTTTCCCAAAGTCACCCGATCAAAATTTTGAGATAGACATTTTATTCAGCATGATAACTATGTCTTTCAGGATGATTTAATCCCCCGAAGTCCCCGGGGGAGGGCTGAAAGTTATGAACTTTACCAAATGTTAACATATAGTATTGGTTATTGGGAAGTATACAGACGTTTTCAGGGGGATTTTTTTCTGGTAGTGGGGGGGGGGGGGGGGCGTGGGTCGGGAAATATGGGGGGGGATCTGTGCACAAAGGAAGTTTGCAGAGGAGAAGAGACATTGTTATGAAAGGGGTGCCGAATTTTCCAGCATTATTTAAAAAAAGATCAGAAATTATATATAAAAAAAACAAGTTATCCAACTGAAAGTAAGGATCAACACCAAAACTTAAAACGACAGAAAACATTACGTATATGATGGGGTTCACCCTCTAGTCAATACCTCACTTTTTAAGCCAAAGATTATTTAGTACTTTCATAAGAGCTATTTATTCTAATTAACGGCATTTGTGATTAAGGGGTCATTTTTAAAGAATTTGAACAAAATTCAAACTTTAGCGTAAAGAGCGAGGTATTGACTAGGGGGCGAACCCTCTAATATATGTATTAAAAATATATGAATATAGAAGTTCGTTACGTAAGTTAATTCGTAATTTACGTATATTTATTACTAGTAAAAACGTTCGTAAATAAAATTAAACAGGTATCGAGAAAGCCATTTAACCAAATAAAGTAAAATTAATATTCAATTTTGTTTTAATTATTCATGTACGGTGAGCCAAAATCAAAACCTGCATTAATTCAAAAACGTTCAAAAATTAAATAAAAAAAAAACAAGTTTTTAAAACTGAAAGTAAGGAACGACGTTAAAAATTAAAACGAACAGAAATTATTCCGTGCATGAAAGGGGCTGTCCCCTCCTCAACGCCTCGCTCTTTACGCTAAAGTTTGACTTTCTCACAACTCTTATTTTTTTTAAACAATGAAAAACTTTAGCGTAAAGACCGAGGCGTTGAGGAGGGGACAGCCCCTTTCATACACAGAATAATTTCTGTTCGTTTTAAGTTTTAACGTCGTTCCTTACTTTCAGTTAAAAAAAACTTGTTTTTTTTTAATATTATCAGAAACGAAGTGGCTCTTCGAAAATTCAAAGTTCTAGCGCCCTTTTTAAGCAACAAAAGCGATCGTGCCACAGTAAGGTACTGCTCTGCTTTTTTTTTTTTTCAGCAAAACAACGATTTCGGCTTGAATTCTGAAAACTAGCGTTTTGCTGAAAACTAGGCTAGCTTGAGTTTTTAGAACAGTGTAATTGTATAATAAAATTTGTTGATTTCATGACCGGTAAAAGACTACTGTGAGCTTCATAAATGAAATTTATTTTCTGCAGCCTATTTACTAGGATATTTCTGATCTAAATTCTGTTGTGTTGGGTTGGTTTTGTGTCAAACAGTTCGTGGTAACGAACTGTAAGTAAGAAGCGATCCGGCTCAATGGTAACCGAAACTCTAAAAAACAGAATTTTGATACCAATAGATACATCAAAAGAATCAGATTTTAATTCTAATTTCAAATATATAAGTTTCATCAAGTTTAATCATACCTATCAAAAGTTACTCGTCTGAGAAAATTTGGCTGATTTTTGAAAAAAGGGGGAAAGACCCCTTAAAAATTATAGAACCTTAATGAAAATCACACCATCATATTCAGCGTATCAAAGAACCTTTCTGCAGAGGTTTCAAGCTCCTATCTACTAAAATGTGGAAGTTTCCATTTTTTGCCAAAAGAAAGATCACGGATGCGTGTTTATTTGCTTTTTTTTTGCTTTTTTTCCCCAGGGGTGATCGTATCGACCAAGTGGTCCTAGAATATCATGGGAGGGCTCATTGGAACGGAAATTAAAAGTTCTAGTGCCCTTTTTAAGTGACCAAAAAAATGGAGGGCAACTAGACCCCCTCCCACGCTCATTTTTTCCCAAAGTCACCCGATCAAAATTTTGAGATAGCCATTTTGTTCAGCATGATCGAAAATATTATAACTATGTCTTTTAGGATGACTTAATCCCTCGAAGCCCCCAGGGGGAGGGCTGAAAGTTATGAACTTTACCCAATGCTATATATAGTATTGGTTATTGGGACCCGGCTCAATGGTAACCGAAACTCTAGAAAACGGTATGTTGATACAAATAGAAGCATCAAAAGAATCGAATTTTAATGCTGATTTCAAAAATATAAGTTTCATCAAGTTTAATCTGAGAAAATTTGGCTAATTTTCGAAAAAAGGGGGAAAGACCCCCTAAAAGTTACAGCAACTTAATGAAAATCACACCATCATATTCAGCGTATCAGAGAACCCTACTGCAGTGGTTTCAGGCAAAAAAAAAAGAAGAAAAAAACAACAAAAATTAAACGCGCATCCGTGGCTAGCCTTCTCAGAAAAACGCGCCTGAGAAAATGTGGCTGATTTTCGAAAAAAGGGGGAAAGACCCCCTAAAAGTTATAGAACCTTAATGAAAATCACACGATCATATTCCGCGTATCAGAGAACCTTACTGTAGAGGTTTCAAGCTCCTATCTACAAAAATGTGGAATTTTGCATTTTTTGCCAGAAGAAAGATCACGGGTGCGTTTTTTTTTTTTTCCCATAGGGGTGATCGTATCGACTCAGTGGTCCTAGAATATCGTGGTAGGGCTCATGGGAATGGAAATTAAAAGTTCTAGTGCCCTTTTTAAGCGACAAAAAAAATGGAGGACAACTAGGCCCCCTCCCACGCTCATTTTTTTCCCGAAGTCACCTGATCAAAATTTTGAGATAGCCATTTTGTTCAGCATGTTCGAAAGTATTATAAGTATGTCTTTTAGGATGACTTAATCCCCCGAAGTTCCCGGGAGGAGGGCTGAAAGTTATTAACTTTACACAATGTTAACAATTCGCCTTGTTTATGGGGACGCACATAGAACCGCCTTTTTCTGGGTAGATTTTCCCTGGTCTTGGGGGGGGGGTATTTAGGAGGATATTTTCACGAAGGATGTTTTCATGGGGGAAGGGACATTGCTATGAAGGGGACGCTGGACTTCCCAGCATTATTTAAAAAAAGATCAGAAATTAAATATAAAAAACAAGTTTTTCAACTGCAACAGCAGCAACATCAAAACTTTAAACGAACAGAAAATATTACATATATGATTGGGTTCACCCCCTAGTCAATACCTCACTCTTTAAGCCAGATTTTTTAGTACTTTCATAAGAGCTATTTATTCTAATTATAGGCCTTTTTGATTAAGCGGTCAGTTTTAAAGAATTGGAACAAAATTGGAACTTTCGCTTAAAAAGCAAGGTATTGACTAGGGGGCGAACCCCCTAATATACGTATTAAAAATCTATCAATATAGAAGCTTGTTATGTAAGTTAATTCGTAAGTTATGTATATTTATTACTAATAAAAACGTTCATAAATAAAATCAAACAAGTTTCGAGAAAGCCATTTAACCATATAAAAGTAAATTAATATGAAAATTTAGTTTTAATTATTCATGTACTGTGAGCCAAGATCAAAACCTGCATTTATTCAAAAACGTTCAAAAATTAAATAAAAAAAAAACAAGTTTTTTTAACTGAAATTAAGGAGCGACATTAAAATATTTTTTTTTTAAACAATAAAAAACTTTAGCGTAAAGAGCAAGGCGTTGCGGAGGGGACAGCCCCTTTAATATACGGAATAATTTCTTTTCGTTTTAAGTTTTAATGTCGCTCCTTACTTTCAGTTAAAAAAACTTTTTTTTTTTTTTTATTTCCAGTAAAGCGCTAGCTGTTCAAGAAACCTATAAACATGGGAACATATCACGAGCCATTTTACTTTCCACATATTTTCAAAAATATGTTGCATAAACTGCGAAGCTGTAATTTTTGGTAATTTTAAGCTACAACTTCACTCTTTACTTTCATTAGAAAAACTATGTTAAAAAAATCATTTAAACGGGTGAGGACAGAAATATCATGAACGGGATCTCATCAATACGGCTAAGGAAGGGAATATGCAAATTTATTCTCAAGGACTGATTCACGAAAATGTATTGGCATGCATTTTTCAGAACCTAGGGGGGGGGGGGCAATTTTGTCGTTTTATGTTCGATTCTTTTCAACGAGCATACCAAAAAAGGTTTTTTTTTCAACGAAAGATATATAAAAAAATCTGATAGGAATAAAAAAAATCTAGGGGGGGGGGTGAATTCTCCTGCCCGTTCCAGTTGCCCAATTGACGCACCTGCTCAAGTACTTAGCAAATGCATCGACACGTTCACATTCACTCGCCGTTTAGGGAGGGGAAAAGAGTTTTCTGTGGTGGGTTAAAAATGCGAATAAGACGTATTTTTAGCCACAAATTTTTCCAGGGTGGTTCTACAGACCAATGACAGGAAGGAGCTCCTCCTATTCCCCCTCTCCTGTGCGCAGGTATCAATAAGTTGATGCAATTATTTATAAAAATAATAATAAACACAGTTAATTTAATGCAAATTTAAAATGCTTTGTAATGAGAGAAAATTAAAAATACTCGATAATCGAAAGTGGCCTCAGTGATTCTGGCAAATGAAAAAGGTGAAAACTGTAATTGGTTTAAAATGCCGGGATTAATAATTTTCAAAGAAAGAGTATTACGCGAAAGCAAAATATTTGTTGGTCTTATTTCATTAATTGAAACGCCATCTTCAATTCGCTTCCTTGTGCCCTTCTGTGTTACAGTAATTATGTTTTTGTTAATACGAGGTTTACATAGCATGATAATAGACAGTCAGTAAATGCAAGAGGAAACTCATCTGTGACTTTCGCGTATACCAAGCCACAATGCCCCACAACACACAGAGATAGAACTAAAGACAGGCTTGTAGTACTGGAGTTACAAAGCGCCTTCCACTTTTTGACGCCAGTGATTTCCTGTTGATAAAATGCGGAAGAAGTTTTATAATTTATTCTAATTTCTGATGCGATTTTAAAATCACAATTTGGACAGATCGAGCTGAAATAGGGTACATAGTTACGTAAGTATAGACGGCCCAGAATAAAAATCCGAAAGCTCTTTTCCTTCGCCTATAACTTCATTTTTGTTTGTTTTCATAACCCCTTCAAAGTATAAAATATAGAAAGCTTTCAAAATCAAGAAAGAGAATTACATTTAGGCTTTCAAAATCCCATCTCTTCCTTGTTCTATCGATAGAGAAATAATACTGGAACTGAAGGATATTGGCTTAAGTCAATGCAAAAAAAAAAGATCTTGGCACAAGCAAGTGGGAAACTTTGTTAGAGATATTCTTATTACCAAGAGAACTATACAGCTGCCGTGGCGCAAATGAATGATATTAGCCGTATTCATAATATCGACGGGAATGTGAAACTCACCCGAATGAAAAATTCCGTTCCGTTATACTGTAATTGTTTTACATTGGTACTTGCGCCACTTGGGTTAAGTAACCTACGCCACCAAAAACTTAAAATGGTCTATAATTCACAGCCAAAAATAATCTACATGTCAGGAACAACTTTACATTGTAAAAAACTTACGCAAACCAGTGCAATAAGCATACTTGGCAAATGTGAAACAACTATCAGAGGCAACGCTATAGCGTTGCCTATGGTAAAGGCCATACGGCTCCAATGTTTTATTAAATTTTTTTTCCCAGAGGCACTTCATATGGAAGAGGTCGTCATATAAACTTCAAAGCGGGCTAATTCGATTGGAAATCGAGAGTTCTAGTGCCCTTTTTAAGGGTCAAATATGATTGCATTTTCAGAACTAAAAGCAGAATAAAAGAAACTGACAACTAAACATAGGTCAAGTACGGAAATTTCTAAGGAAATCTCTCACACCCACCTTTTCCCCTAACACATCCAATCTAAGTTTTGAGATAGCCATTTTGTTCAACGTAGTTGAAAATTGGGGAAATCAGGTCTTTGAGGATGACAACCTCAAATCTACAAATACCTTTATCTACAAATACATTGATATGGCTTAGAATTTTACTCAAATAACAGGAACTGCATTTTCAGAACTAAAAGCAGAATAAAAGAAACTGACAACTAAACATAGGTCAAGTACGGAAATTTCTAAGACTTGGAAATCAGAAGAGGGTTAACATAGAAGCTTGATAATACCTTCCCAGAGTACGTTTTTGGCCCTGAATTCATTGCTGATTTTTTTTCTAACATAGCCCTTTTCCAAGATAGCAAAAAGTAGCTAAACTAGAATTTTACCAAAAAAAGCGAAGACCTTTTTCAATGGAAGTACCGAAAAAGGGGTTTTCAAAATCTAGGGTGGAATCTAGGGGCATCCCCCCTCGCCCAGGGTGCCACTTTTGACGGGGCATGGAAAATATTTAGTAGCCTATACTTTATTATTGTACAATATCTTAGGATTTATTTCTCAAACCTCGGGAGTTTTTTGTAATTCGACGTGTTTTCTTTAAACCTCCGATTGGATACAAACGAAAGACGTGAAAGACGGGTTTTAAAATAAGGACTAATATTGTACAGTCAAGGTTATGTCTCTGCGTGATCATCTTGACAACTGAGGCAATTGTCAATGAAGTGATATTGAAGCACTAATGAAGTGAGCCATAGTGTTTCTTTGATCTCTTCGTCAGTTTGGCAGCACCGAAACCCCCTCCCCCACATGCATCTTTTAATTCAGGAAAAAAATAGTAGATACTCGGTACTAAATCGAGACTATATGGGGTGCTCCGGAAAAAAGGTGTATTACTTGTCGAGTTTATGCAGCCAACAACAACAATTACTGGAGATTTTTATTGAGATGTTTTGCAACGTCTATGGGGAGCTATTTGAAATGAAATAAGAGCAATTGTGACTTCTGTAATTATCTTGATCCGTCAGATCCTGGGAAATGCCCGTTCTCACTGTGTTCTAGTAACCCAGTGGCTCCTCGAGAAATTTTGGTGGAACATTTTTGAACACCCGACGTATAGTCAGGACTTAGCGCCAAGTAACTCCAATTTAGCATCGAATGACTTACACATTTTCCCTAAAATTAAGGAGTGGTTTGGGAGCAGCATGTCCAAGCTGACGAGGAGCTCATAGATTCCATCACAACTCATTTCAAATCACTGGCGGCTTTTATCTAAAGTGTATCACACAAAGCTTGTTCATATATGAATTGCCGCAATCGGGATCGCCAAGGTGATTAATTTGAAAAGTAATGTTGATTGTAGATTATTTTTGGTACAAAATCTTCTTTTTTCTAATTCCACCATCTTTCCTTTATTGCCTATCTGAGGTTGAAAAAAACATTGCATAATCATTAACCTACAATTGCAGGTTATTGTGGTATTAATGTTTACATTCTTCTACCACCAGCCAATGGTTTTAGAAATGTTGTCAAACTAGTCCACCCCTTTGATCGTTCTCCGTCACACAAGGCATGATACTTAAACTAAGTAAGAAGGTAAGAAGTATCGCCAATTTATTAGAGGAAATACAATTTTCTTGATTTCAAGGGCTGGGGCACTTAATTATGTTCAAATTTGGGTGCTAAGGAAGGTTGGCGGTACGTTATTGGTGTGGCTTTTAGCGAATAAAAACACCAAACAGTAGATGAAAAGGATACCAACTCGAAAACAGCAAGTTCTAAAAATGGCAATTCTGCTTTGCAGAATTTGTTTCTAGAGCAACACTTCGTACTTTGTCACATGATGCACACACTCGTAAAATTCTGAAAAATTTGGAAGGTGAAAATACAGTCTAAGGGCTCTTTGATAACTGAAAAGTTGTTGTACTATGTGGATAAAAATATGAGAAGAAGATCGAAATTAGGGCAACAGTGAAGTTTTATCTCCTTTTATGCACTAATATTTATTAGACTTTCAGGATCCCTTCTAGCAGCCCCTCCCCCTAATGAGACCAGATATATCCCTAGGCTATATGCAATTTCCTTGATTTTAAGGATTTGCCAATGTCTAATTTTGTTTTTATTTTTAGTCTATGAGTTGGTTAATAATGCCAAATTCTTTTTTTGGGGAAAAAAAGAAAAATTGCGGTAAGTATTTGGTGGTTGACCACTTCTGAGGGAAACATGTTAGGCAATAAAAGTAGTAGATTCCTACCAATATATTCCTTATTTTGTGCTCTTTCCAAATATCATGGCTGTTTTTCAGTCAAGGCACCCCCCCCCCCGTGATAATCCCAGATATATCCTTAAGTATATATATATATATCCTTTTTAATGGAATCTCGTGATGCATAACATATTCTTGGTTGAAACGGTTTCTGCATCAACTCGATGAAATCGGTTTCGCCTCCGATAGATTGTGGCATTGGTGCAAATATTATATGAAATGATTTTAAAAAGTAGATAACAATGAAAAAAAAAAATGATAACCTGATTAATAGAAACGTGATGTGTATTATAAAGTAAGAATTTCATTGGGTAATTGCCGGTTATTGGAAACACACCCAAGAAGTGAAGTTAGGTTAATCCTAATGAAATATTACAGAACAAGATAATAAAATAATATTTTAGAAAAAAAATTATGGAAACCTGGTACTTATCTCATATACCCACCACACTCAAGAAGTAAAGTTAGACTAATCTTAACGAAAAATACCAAAACATGACGAAAATATAATACTTTAATGTACTTATGTATTATAGCAACCACACTCATGGAGTGAAGTTATTTTAATCATAAGGAAATATACCAAAATATAATGAAAATATAATACTTTAGTAACAAATTATGGAAACTACAACAGAGAATCATGGAAAGTAGGCCCCCGAGAATGCATTATACTAAATACCTAACCTAACCAACTCTACATATTAAATACTTAATTAAAACACACCTGCATAGAAGTTTATCTCACTCAGGCTAAGCTAATTAATTCCGAGTGCACACAGAGAAACCGGTTTTACGACAGATCAAGAACAACAATGTGGTCGCTATAATACACAAGTACCTATTTTGGAAAACATTTGGGCCATATATTTGCATATTAGGGGGGGGGTAAAGTATAGCGGTTCTGCATGCAAAGTGTGTTAGCTGCAATTATTCTGCATATTATGAAGTAAGAATTGTTTTCTAACTTCTTGCTGTCCAAAAACTTTACCCCCCCCCCCTAATGTGCAAATATATAGCCGGAATTTTATAAGTCCAATGTATCCTGTCACTCGCCACTTGTTTTCCACTGAGCATAAGCTAAATGTCTCTTAATACAGACAGATGAAACGGTTTGTTCTCGAGTTTTATACAGCGTAATTCTTGAGTGTGGTGGGTATAAGAGATAAGTATTGGAAACCTAACCTAACCCCCCCCCTCCATATGCAAATATATAGCCCAAATTATACAAGTCCAATGCATTATGTCTTAGTCCAAAGCATCTGTCATTTGTTTTTGAAGCTATAAAACTGGTTTCCTGAGATGTAATCTAAGCGTAATTCTTGAATTTGTTTCCAATATAGGACAAGTACCTTACTTTGTCTTAAGGTTTTCTTTTAGTTTATATATATACCTCAGAAGCGCATCCAGGATTTTTGTTCGGGGAGGGGGGGGGGGGTACTAGTTTTTTTAGGGGGGGGGGTTACATAAAAAAACTCAAAAGACACATACAAAATTTTTTTATGTCCTTTTTTGCTACGTTTTTACGAGTCAGACAAACATTTAAGGGGGGGGGGGGGTTCAAACCGGGTAATCCCCTTCCCCTGCATACGGCCTTTCATGTTTCTTTCTGACGTGGCCAGTGACCACTGTAGATAGAATATAATGCAGTATCGACAAAGGCTATTCTCTCCGTTAAAAAAAAATGTGAAACAAATTTAAAACCACACAAGATTCATACTCCGTCTCCACGCACGCGCAATGACAATTGTTTCCAATCTACACATCACGATGACCTTATGAAAACTGAACTAAATTTATAATGTATTGTATATTGCCAAGGACGATACGCGTGGTATCAAATGTGTATCATGTTTGGAAAAAGAAGACGCTACAGTCTGCAGTGCCAATGATTAAATAATTACCAAAATTGCAGTTTAGCAGCTATACTGAAGAAAACCTGGTAAAAAACAAAAGTACCGTAGTATCGTTCGATTCCTTGTTTTATGCTCTCGTTTTCAATATAATAGTCGTTACTCTAACAATGCACCCCCCCCCCTTACAGTTCTAAATATAGCGCCACGACATACATACACAAAAAAATAAACACTAGAACGATGACAATCCTACTTTAGAATAAGTGGCATGTTTCTATTAATCAGATTCATTATATTTCCTTCCATTGTTAACCACCTATTATAATAAGATTTAATCTAGTAATTCCGTTGAAAATTACTTACTAATTCCATTGAATGTTATAAAGCTATGTTATTTAGGACTATATACATGGAATGGAGACAACCAGGGGCAATGGACAGGGGCGTCGTTTGGGGAGGAGGGAGGGGGGTGGAGTGGGGATTGGCAGTTGCCCCGCAACAATTTGGAGAAAAAATAGTTACTTGTCTATTATATAAAACACACTCAGAAGTGAAGTTTGGTGAATGCTAATGGAATAAAACAAACTATGATGAAAATACAATACTTTAGCAACAAAAACTAATGTTTAAATATTGTACAGACCACTGTTTGCAATCTCGGTAAGGATTTCTCCGTTGAAATAACCTGTTTGACTAGTTTCTTTTATCATCTTCGCTATAGAATGTCTCGCAGATTTCCCAGTTAACATAACAGTACCCAAAATTATGAAAACTAGCACATAGAATTATGGAAGGGGGGCCACCCAGAACCTAAAATAACCTGACCAAAATAACAACTAAACATCGAGTCGAAGGTTATTGTCCGATATAGACAGCGTGTAAAACCAGGTATTCGCGATACAAGTTCTCGAGTGTGTTTTATATTTTAGACAAGTACCGAAAATTATTATACACCCCATGCCCCTTGACTATCTGGATACGAATCCCTCTTGCCCCCCCACAATAACAATGCTGAGGATTCGCCCCTGGCAATGGGGTTACCTACATTGTCAGGGTAATGAATATTATATGGTTTTGAAAAGGAGCGTAGAATAAGGAATCTAACTCTACTGCTTTCATTCATTACGATGTCTCCTTCAGAATAGCCCCTAAACTGCAATTTTACTGAAAAATCACCAGACTTGTATATTGCCTAGGGCAATGTCTGTCCCCATTAGGACGGTGCTGAGACTCAATTGCTACAGTACTGATTATTATATTTGAAAATAGCGTTGAATAACGAATATATTGGTATGAGTACTTTTATTTTTATAGGTTAGGTTACGCATTTAATATATGCTATGCTTTACCCCCACCCTCCACCCCCTAATGTGCAAATATATAGCCCAAATTTGTTTCTACATTATTATATATTCATCCTATTTTATTTCACTAGCATTAACCAAACTAGCACTATATAAAAGAGTGCGTTTAACATAAAAGGGTTCTATCCCATTATCCGGGCCTCTCGGCTTAATCACTATAGACTAGGCAATGATAAAACCCGTTTTTTGAGGTCTTATCTGTTGTAGAGCAGGCAATGATAGTATGGTTTTCATTGCGTATACGATATTAAACTGTGGTTTTTTGGATTTTAGGGGGTGGGAAAGGTACCTAGGTTAGGTTAAGTTACGTATTTAATATATGCAATGCTTTACCCACCACCTCCCCCCCCCCCTAATGTGCAAATATATAGCCCAAATTTGTTTATAAACTGTTATATATTCATCCTATTTTATTTCATTAGCATTAACCAAACTTGACTTTTAGAGACGCCCGGAAAATTGGATAGTACCCATAAAAGTACCTTGGTATGTCTCCTTTTTTTCCTATTTGATTTCTGACCTAAGGTAACCTTAACCAAAACTATATAGCCTAGCCTAGGATAATACACCTGTTTTTAGGAAAGACCACTTTTCTTTGCCATTCCGGAAAAATATAGATGGGATATAGGACCACCCCTGTTTTACTAAAGCATGATGCAATGTGAGGGAAGTAACAAGAGCCCAACCTTCTTGGTGAAATTTTCACCCATATTTTGAATAGACGCCCATGTGGGAGGGGGGCAGGGGGATCCAGCCCCCCCTGGCTGAATGACGCTGCCTTATATTTTTTTTGAGACTTCTATTAAACAGCATTGGAGGTGCCAAATACACCAGGTAAGCCCCCCCCCTAAAATTCAGCTTATGGGCGCCATGATAAATAGTCAGCATAAATTTAAAATGTCGTCTCTGTTTTGACAAGCAACTGAAAAGAAAAAATTGCCTTATTTTTATATTTTCGTTCTGAGATTTCTATTATATAGCATTAAAAGTGCCAATTAGACGAGGGTTGCTCCCTCTGGAATTCAGCTTATGGGCGCCCATGATCAATATAGGATGATTGGCATTTCCAAACAGAGGTCCTTGTACGTAGGCTAGCCTAAGTCACTAAACTATTAATTTCAAGTGTTTGATCTTAAATAATGTTAATAATAACCATACTGATGCATAGCTCAGATTTTCAGCTATTCATTGATATATACAATTCTTCTCAATTCCTATTTGGTAATACGATGTGACGGTTTGAGTTTAACAAAATTTGCTCAATTTATTACTGTTTTTTACCCTACTACACTTTACCTTAATATACTATGTCTTATTAGTCTAGCAGCACACATGCAGATTGAATAGAAATATCCAATTGACATTAGCACTTGATCTGTAGGCTAAGAGTAAGCCTCACTAACCTTAACAATTCAGTCTTGATCTTGGACTAATTCCTTTCAAAATAGGGTATTCCAAATTCACAATCTGAGCATCAAGTAAAATCGCTGGAGCCAAATTCCATAGAAAAATCAGAGTCGACCTTAAAGCTAGTATTCCATTGGCTAAAATTGAGGCGTAGAATGGGCACGGCTGAACAAGAAATTACGTCACCAAAAATTTTATAATTATTGCGCAGGGATTCTCTTTGTTGTTAGAGGTTCTGTTTCCCTATTAAGAATTCGCGGATAGTCGCTATCAATACTAATAAGCATTATTGCGTCATGTGTGTTACTTAAATAATTTTAATTTCGCAATTGTTCTATATCTTTATTGGTGAGGGAGGACAAGTGTCCTTCTGAGCATTGTGGGGATCAGAACTTTCACTTATGACGATTAGTTAATTTTTTTTTCAGCTCAGATTCGAAGGCATTAGTGTTTAGGAACCCTAAACCCAGAAATGGCGGGAGTTTGTCTCTCCTAACCCTGTAGTGAGTTTATCAGAACTAGGATCTGAGAGGCATGGGCGCCCACAGGCTGAATTTTAGGGGGGCTTACCTGGTCTAATCGGCACTTCAAGTGCTGTATAATTGAAATCTCAAGACAAAATATCATGGGCAGCGCGAAAGCGCTGCCTAAGTAAAGAGCGATGTGGGCACAATATATTGTCTTTTTTAGACCAGGGCACTTCTTATAGAAAGAAATGTCATAGGAACTTCACAAGAGCTCATGGAGGGCAGCCAGCTCCCCAACATCAATCACTTCCCCAAACAAACCCAATCAAAATTTTGAGATAACCATTTTGTTCAGCGTAGTTTAAAGGTCTGGAAATTATGACTAAGAATGATACCCCCCTCCCACAACCCGCAGAGCAAGGGTTGTAAGTTATGCCCAGTGGGGATATACGGTTTTTTATAGAAAGGTTGGTCGTATAAACCTCAGAGAAGGCTCCTTTGATTAGTAATCAGAAGTTCTACTGGCCTTTTTAACAGTCAATAGTGATTGGAGTTCATCCAGCCCCCCATACACCAATCATTTCCCCAAACACATTCAATCTTAATTTTTGAGATAGCCATTTTGTTCATTGTAGTTGAAAGGTCCAGGAATTATGTCTTTGAGGATAACCCCCCCCCCACATCTTGCCCTCTGGTCAAGGGTTGTAAGTTATGCCCTGGGGGCATACAAGGTTTTTATAGAAATTGTGGTCGTATAAACTTCAAAGAGGGCTCATTGGATTGGTAATCAGAAGTTAAATACATCCGGGGGGGGGGTGAAAGGTTTTTATGAAGAGGGGGTCTTGTGAACTTTAGAGGAGGCTCATTTAATTGAAAATGCACACTTCTAGTTCAATTTTAAGAGTCAAGCGTGATGGAACGAAAATAGACCCCTCCCCCTCTCCCTGATATCCTTTTTTCCCCAAACACATTAGATCAAAATTGTGAGACAGCCATTTTGTAGCCAATAATCCAAACAAAATATAACAAGGTCTTCAGTAATCAAATATAAAAAATATTTAGGCGGACGTTGAACTAAACCACAACAAACTATGAGCGTGAGAATTTTCAAAAAGGTGACAAAGCAATATCTCAAGAAAAACTTATATTATTAAGTTAGATCTTTAAGAGTAAGTTGTAGGGGATTTTGAACTAGCCAGAAGGCACTTTGTGTATACTTTTAGTACTACAACTACAGTTACTGTAACTAATAACGCTTATTAAGGTGAAACTTCTAGGAAGTGTTTATGGGGCGTTCCAATTAAACGAGAAAAGTTCTAGGGTCCTTTCTAAGAGTAAAAAGAGATTGGAGGATAATCAGCCCGTCTGTCAAGCTGATTTATTTACCAACACACATCTAGTCAAAATTGTGAGACAACTATTTTGTTCAGCATAGTAGAACGGTCCAGCAACTATGTCCTTAGAGATATTGGGCATGTCAAACCCCCACATTTATGCCAAACTATGGATTCTTATTGGAAAAAAAACCGAAAAGACATAAAATTTTATTTTTTTTTTCATGAAAATGATTTTGTCAATAAAAAATGAACAGAAATTCATCTAAAAAAACTTTTCCCACCAAAGAAAAAAGATTTTTAAAGAAAAAAAGTAAAGAGCTCCATTAAGCCAAGAACGGGTAAAAATGAAGTCAAGTAATCATCAGTAGATACCTATATATAACTCCGAACATTACCACGTGGTTCATGGTTTTCTCAGTGAGAATGAAAAAACAGGAATTTTCTCACTTGGAAAAACAGGAATTTTCTCACTTTTATGTCTGTTTTCATGGATGGTTATGTGTGTTGGTCAATTTATTTGATGTTTTTCATGGTTGTCAACATCAAATTATGGTTGTTTTATGGTTTTTGTCTGTGAGAATTTGAAAAACAGGAACTTTCTCACATTTATGTCTGTTTTCATGGATGGTTATGTGTGTTGTTCGATTTATTTGATGTTTTTCATGTCTGTTTTATGGATGATTTATGTCTGTTCGTTGTCAGTGAGAATGGACATGCTCGACGCGAATGCTATGAGATTGTTTGGCTAACCTAACCTGAGAACTTGATTTACATAATCGCTAGGGGAAATTATTGATTCACGAGGGGGGAATTAAGAAACAAACATGGCTTCATTGTTGTTTGGCTAGCCTGGCCTGAGAACTTGATTTATATAATCGCTAGGGGAATTGATTTACATAATCGGCGGGAAAATTATTGATTCACGAAGGGAAAACTAAGAAACACTCTGGCTTCTTTAATCTTAGGTCTGAGGGATAAACGTTCTTTAGGTCAGAGAGAAAAATTAATATTCTATTTTCAAATAGGGCTTCATTGATCTTTAGTGTCAGGAATTATGAATGATATCACTTGTTATCTTGGAATTATGCGGGAGTCTAAAGAGATAGAAATTCTATTTTTAAATACGGCTTCACGGAGCTTTAAGTCGGAGAGATAAATTGATATTCTAACGAAACCCTAATAGTTTAGCTAGGAAAATTTATGAGATGAAGAGATTAACGTAGGAAAGGGTTTCCTAGAAATTTGAAATGCGTTAGCGCAGAGATGCCAAACAAAAGGAACACGCTGAAATTACGTTTAGGGATTATTTGGGCGAAACCGTTTTATCCATTTTATGGGATTATTTCGGCGAAACAGTTAGAGACATTCTGAAAGAAGATTTTAGGAAAGGTTTTAGAAGAGAATTTGAGGGTGAAACTCTGTGGTCGTTATAATACACAAGTTCCATTTGAACAGTGTTGTGAGGTCCTCTACCCCAACCCCAAAGGGTTCCGATCCCCCACCCCAACCCCGAAGGAAGCCCCCGGTACTCAAAGGTCCCCCAAGCTCCCAAAGGGCCCCAGCCCCCAAACGCCCTCCTCAGACCCTCAAAGGGCCTCCTCTGGTCCTCAAAGGGCCCCCGGACCCCCAAAGGGCCCCCCCGGACCCCAGAGGCCCTCCCCCCGGTCCTCAAAGGTCCCCCGGGACCGAGAAGCGCCGCGGGCCAGGAAAGCGCCGCATTGGGATGCGCCGCAGGGGGATGCGCCGCGGGTCAGGGGAAGTACCGCAGGGATGCGCCGCAGGGATGCGCCGAAGGTATGCGCCGCTTTTTGTTAGAGTTCTTGTTTACTTTAATTTTAGTTAGGATTTTGATGCTTTAACTTTGAGTTTCAGTTAGAGTTCATGTTGAGTGTTAGTTAAGAGTTTGGAGTTTTTAGCTTAGAGTTTTTGTTGAACTTCTAGTTTAGTTTAGTTTTAGTTAATAGTTTGGAGTTTTAGCTTATAGTCATAGCTTAGAGTTTTTGTTAGATTTCTAGTTTATTTTAATTTTAGTTAAGAGTTTGATGTTTTACCTTTTAGTTCCAGTTAGAGTTCTAGTTTAGTTTAGTTTTATTTAAGAATTTAGAGTTTTTAGCTTAGAGTATTAGCTTATAGTTTTTGTTGAATTTATAGTTTAGTTTATTTTTATTTAATATTTTAGAGTTTTAGCTTAGATTCTTAGCTTAGAGTTTTTGTTAGAGTTCTAGTTTATTTTAATTTTATTTTAGAGTTTAGAGTTTTAGCTTAGTCTTAGCTTAGAGTTTTTTTGTTAGAGTTCTAGTTTAGTTTAATTTTAGTTAAGAGTTTGATTTTTTTACCTTTGAGTTTCAGTTAGAGTTTTAGTTTAGTTTTAGTTAAGAGTTTGGTGTTTTACCTTATAGTCTTAGCTTAGAGTTTTAATTTGAGTTATAGTTTAGTTTAGTTTTAGTTAATATTTTAGAATTTTAGCTTAGAGTTTTTTTGTTAGAGTTCTAGTTTATTTTAATTTTAGCTAAGAGTTTGATTTTTTTACCTATGAGTTTCAGTTAGAGTTCTAGTTTAGTTTTAGTTAAGAGTTTAGAGTTTTTAGCTTAGAATTTTTATTTAAGTTCTAGTTTAGTTTAGTTTTATTTAATAGTTTAGAGTTTTAGCTTAGAGTCTTATCTTAGAGTTTTTGTTTGAGTTCTAGTTTAGTTTAATTTTAGTTAAGAGTTTGATGTTTTACCGTTGAGTTTCAGTTAGAGTTCTAGTTTAGTTTAGTTTTAGTTAAGAATTTAGAGTTTTTAGCTTAGAGTCTTAGCTTAGAGTTTTTGTTTGTGTGTGTGTGTGTAAGTTTTTGTGTGTGTGAGAGTTTTTTTATCTGTGAACATATCAATTATACTTTTATAAGATATTATAAAATTTTATTGTGTGTATGTTTGTGTAATAAGTTTTTGTGTGTGTGTAAGTTTTTGTGTGTGTTTAAGTTTTTGTGTGTGTAAGATTTTTTGTGTGTGTATGTTTTTTTTGTTGGTGTGTAATTTTTTTTGTGTGTGTAAGTTTTTTGTGTTTATGTAAGTTTTTTGTGTATGTAAGGTTTTGTGTGTGTGTAAGTTTTTGTGTGTATGTAAGTCTTTGTGTGTGTGTAATTTTTTGTGTGTATGTGTAAGTTTTTGTGTGTCTGTAAGTTTTTTTTTGTGTGTCTGTTAGTTTTTGTGTGTGTGTAGTTTTTTGTGTATGTGTATGTTTGTGTGTATGTTTAAGTTTGTGTGTGTTTGTTAGTTTGTGTGTGTGTGTAAGTTTGTGTGTGCGTGTAAGTTTTTGTGTGTGTGTAAGTTTTTGTGTGTGTGTAAGTTTTTTTGTGTGTATAAGTTTTTGTGTGTGTGTGTAAGTTTTTGTGTGTGTGTGAGTTTTTGTGTGTTTACCCATATCAATTCTATTTTCCTAAAATAATATAAAAATTTCCACTTCAATTCAGATTTTTCTCAAACAGATGAAAGAATTTAAAATACTGTTGTAAATTTTTCATAGAAGATAGAAAAGTTCAAGTTCGCTTCTGAATTTTACCAAAGAACATAATTCAATTCTAATTTCTCCAGAGAAAATAAAAAGCTTCCACTTCAGTTTTAAGTTCACCAAGACATGAAAAATTAAAAGTTCACTTCTAAATTTTTCCGTAGAAGATAGGAAAAGTTATACCATGATTCTGATTATTTTCCATGAAGATAAAAAGTTTCACTTTAATTCTAAATTTTCTTAAATTCAATTCCGACCTTTCTCAAAGAGATGAAAAAATTTAAAGTTCTGTTCCAAATATTTTCCCGGAAGAAGAAAAGTTCAACTTCGATTCTGAATTTTCTCAATGAAAATGAAATAAGTTATTGATCAATTCTATTTTCCCAAAATAATATAAAAAGTTTCCACTTCAGGTCAGATTTTTCTCAAAGAGATGAAAAAATTTTAAATACTGTTCCAAATTTTTCATACAAGATAGAAAAGTTCAAGTTCTCTTCTGAATTTTACCAAAGAACACAATTCAATCTTAATGTCTCAATAGAAAATAAAAAGCTTCTACAGATTATTTTACATGAAGATAGAAAGTTTTACTTTAATTCTAAATTTTCTCAAATTCAATTCCGACCTTTCTCAAAGAGATGAAAACATTTTAAGTTCTGTTCCAAATATTTTCCCGGAAGAAGAAAAGTTCAGCTTCGATTCTGAATTTTCTCAATGAAAATGAAATAAGTTATTGATCAATTCTATTTTCCTAAAATAATATAAAATTTTACACTTCAATTCAGATTTTTCTCAAAGAGATGAAAAAATTTAAAATACTGTTCCAAATTTTTCTTACAAGATAGAAAAGTTCAAGTTCTCATCTGAATTTTACCAAAGAACATAATTCAATTCTAATTTCTCCAGACAAAATAAAAAGCTTCCACTTCAGTTTTAAGTTGACCAAGACAAAAAAAATATAAAGTTCAGTTCTAAATTTTTCCGTAGAAGATAGGAAAAGTTATACTATCATTGTGATTATTTTCCGTGAAGATGAAAAGTTTCACTTTAATTCTAAATTTTCTTAAATTCAGTTCCGACTTTTCACATAGAGATGAAAAAAATTTAAAGTTCTGTTCCAAATTTTTCATTGAAGATAGGAAAAGTTATACTTTGATCGTGAATATTCAAGTTCTCTTCTGAATTTTACCAAAGAACATAATTCAATTATAATTTATCCAGAGAAAATAAAAAGCTTCCACTTCAGTTTGAAGGTCACCAATACATAAAAAATTTAAAGCTCAGTTCTAAATTTTTCCGTAGAAGATATGAAAAGTTATACTATGATTGTGATTATTTTCTATGAAGATAAAAAGTTTCACTTTAATTCTAAATTTTCTTAAATTCAATTCCGACTTTTCTCAAAGAGATTAAAAAATTTAAAGTTCTGCTCCAAATATTTTCCCGGAAGAAGAAAATTTAAACTTCGATTCTGAATTTTCTCAATGAAAATGAAATAAGTTATTTATCAATTCTATTTTCCCAAAATAATATAAAATTTTACACTTCAATTCAGATTTTTCTCAAAGAGATGATAAAATTTAAAATACTGTTCCAAATTTTTCTTACAAGATAGAAAAGCTCAAGTTCTCATCTGAATTTTACCAAAGAACATAATTCAATTCTAATTTCTCCAGAGAAAATGAAAAGCTTCCACTTCAGTTTTAAGTTGACCAAGACAAAAAAAATTTAAAGTTCAGTTCTAAATTTTTCCGAAGAAGATAGGAAAAGTTATACTATGATTGTGATTATTTTCCGTGAAGATGAAAAGTTTCACTTTAATTCTAAATTTCTTATATTTAGTTCCGGCTTTTCACATAGAAATGAAAAAATTTAAAGTTCTGTTCCAAATTTTTCATTGAAGATGAGAAAATTTATACTTTGATCGTGAATATTCAAGTTCTCTTCTGAATTTTACCAAAGAACATAATTCAATTCTAATTTCTCCAGAGAAAATAAAAAGCTTCCACTTCAGTTTGAAGTTCACCAAGACATAAAAAATTTTAAGTTAAGTTCTAAAATTTTCCGTAGAAGATATGAAAAGTTATACTATGATTGTGATTATTTTCTATGAAGATAAAAAGTTTCACTTTAATTCAAAATTTTCTTAAATTCAATTCCGACTTTTCTCAAAGAGATGAAAAAATTTAAAGTTCTGTTCCAAATATTTTCCCGGAAGAAGAAAAGCTCAACTTCGATTCTGAATTTTCTCAATGAAAACAATACAGGTAATTGATCAATTTTATGTTCCCAGAATATTAAAAAAATTTTTCACTACAGTTCAAATTTGTCTCAAAGAGATGAAAACTTTTCATATACTGTTCCAAAATTCTCATAGAAGATAAAAAAGTTCAAGTTCTCTTCTGAAATTTACCAAAGAAAACAATTCAATTCTAATTTCTCCAGAGAAAATAAAAAACTTCCACAGATTATTTTCCATGAATATAAAAAAAAAATTCCATAGAAGATAGGAAAAGTTATACTATGATTGTGATTATTTTCTATGAAGATAAAAAGTTTCACTTCAATTTTAAATTTTCTCAAAGAAGTGAAGAAAAGTTCAACTTCGATTCTGAATTTTAGTAATGAAAATGAAATAAGTTATTGATCAATTCTATTTCAACAAAATAATATAAAAATTTTCCACTTCAGTTCAGATTTTTCTCAAACAGATGAAAAAATTTTAAATACAGTTACAAATTTTTTCATAGAAGATGGAAAAGTTCAAGTTCTCTTCTGAATTTTACCAAAGAACATAATTCAATTCTAATTTCTCCAGAGAAAATAAAAAGCTTCCACTTCAGTTTTAAGTTCACCAAGACACAAAAAATTTAAAGATCAGTTCTAAATTTTTCAATAGAAGATAAGAAAAGTTATACTATGATTTTGATTATTTTCATGAAGATAAAAAGTTTCACTTTAATTCTAAATTTTCTTAAATTTAATTCCGACCTTTCTCAAAGAGATGAAAAAATTTAAAGTTCTGTTCCAAACATTTTTCAGGAAGAAGAAAAGTTCAATTTCGATTCTGAATTTTCTCAATGAAAATGAAATAAGTTATTGATCAATTCTATTTTCCTAAAATAACATAAAATTTTCCACTTGAATTCAGATTTTTCTCAAAGAGATGAAAAAATTTAAAACATTGTTCCAAATTTTTCATAGAAGATAGGAAAAGTTATACTTTGATTGTGAATATACTTCATGAAGATATGGAGCTCCACTTTAATTCTGAGTTTTCTCGGAGAAGTGCAAAATGTACAAGTTCTCTTATTAGTTTTCTTAGATCAAATAAAAACATTTATTTCAATCATGAAATTGAACATTGAATATAAAAAAGCTTCCATTTCAGTTCCTAACTTCTCGAGGACATAAAAAATTTAAATTTCAATTATAAAATTGTTATGAGAAGATAGGAATTACTATGATATGATTGTGACTATTTACCATAAAGATAAAAAGTTTCACTTTATTTCTGATTTTTCTTAAATTCAGTTCATTTATCTAAGCACCAAAAAACAATAGGTTAGGTTAGGTATAAATAAATATTAATAAATAATTAGAAACATTTCTACATGTTTAAGTTAGGTTAGGTTAGGTAAACTTATCACGAGCGCTCATGATAAGCTAACCAAACCTAACTTAAACATGGTAAAAAGATTAAATTAGGTTAGGTTAGGCTAGATTAAGTTAGGTTAGGTTAAGTTAGGTTAGGTTAGGTTAGCCTACGTCCGCGCGCGTACGTAGGCTAACCTAACCTAACTTAACCTAACCTAACTTAATCTAGCCTAACCTAACCTAATTTAATCTTGAACTTTTCTATCTTATATGAAAAAATTTGGAACTGTATTTAAAATTTTTTCATCTGTTTGAGAAAAATCTGAACTGAAGTGGAAAATTTTTATATTATTTTGGGGAAATAGAATTGATCAATAACTTATTTCATTTTCATTGCGAAAATTCAGAATCGAGGTTGAACTTTTCTTCACGTCTTTGATAAAATTTAAAATTGAAGTGAAACTTTTTATCTTCATAGAAAATAATTACAATCATACTATAACTTTTTCTATGTTATAAGAAATTTTTTTTTTATCTTCTATGGAAAATAATCTATGTAAGCTTTTTATTTTCTGTGTAGAAATTAGAATTGAATTCTGTTCGATGGTAAAATTCAGAAGAGAACTTGAACTTTTCTATCTTCTATGAAAAATTTGGAACAGTATTTAAAATTTTTTCATCTCTTTGAGAAAAATCTGAACTGAAGTGGAAACTTTTTATATATTATTTTGGGAAAATAGAATTGATCAATAACTTATTTCATTTTCCTTGAGAAAATTCAGAATCGAAGCTGAACTTTTCTTCTTCCGGGAAAATATTTGGAACAGAACTTTAAATTTTTTCATCTCATTGAGAAAAGTCGGAATCGAATTTAAGAAAATTTAGAATTAAAGTGAAACTTTTTATCTTCATAGAAAATAATCACAATCATAGTATAACTTTTCATATCTTCTACGGAAAAATTTAGAACTGAACTTTAAATTTTTTATGTCTTGGTGAACTTAAAACTGAAGTGGAAGCTTTTTATTTTCTCTGGATAAATTATAATTGAATTATGTTCTTTGGTAAAATTCAGAAGAGAACTTGAATATTCACGATAAAAGTATAACTTTTCCTATCTTCAATGAAACATTTGGAACAGAACTTTAAATTTTTTCATCTCTATGTGAAAAGTCAGAACTGAATTTAAGAAAATTTAGAATTAAAGTGAAACTTTTCATCTTCACGGAAAATAATCACAATCATAGTATAACTTTTCCTATCTTCTACGGAAAAATTTAGAACTGAACTTAAAATTTTTTTTGTCTTGGTCAACTTAAAACTGAAGTGGAAGCTTTTTATTTTCTCTGGAGAAATTAGAATTGAATTATGTTCTTTGGTAAAATTCAGATGAGAACTTGAACTTTTCTATCTTGTAAGAAAAATTTGGAACAGTATTTTAAATTTTCTCATCTCTTTGAGAAAAATCTGAATTGAAGTGTAAAATTTTATATTATTTTATGAAAATAGATTTGATCAATAACTTATTTAATTTTCATTGAGAAAATTCAGAATCGAAGTTGAACTTTTCTTCTTCCGGAAAAATATTTGGTACAGAACTTTAAATTTTTTCATCTCTTTGAGAAAGGTCGGAATTGAATTTAAGAAAACTTAGAATTAAAGTGAAACTTTTTATCTTCATGGAAAATAATCTGTGGGAGCTTTTTATTTTCTTTGTAGAAATTAGAATTGAATCGTGTTCTTTGGTAAAATTAAGAAGAGAACTTGAACTTTTCTATCTTCTATGAAAAATTTGGAACAGTATTTTAAATTTTTTCATCTCTTTGAGAAAAATCTGAACTGAAGTGGACACTTTTTATATTATTTTGTGGAAATAGAATTGATCAATAACTTATTTCATTTTCATTGAGAAAATTCAGAATCGAAGTTGAAGTTTTCTTCTTCCGGGAAAATATTTGGAACAGAAGTTTAAATTTTTTCATCTCTTTGAGAAAGGTCGGAATTGCATTTAAGAAAATTTAGAATTAAAGTGAAACTTTTTATCTTCATGGAAAATAATCAGAATCATAGTATAACTTTTCCTATCTTCTAAGGAAAAATTTAGAAGTGAACTTAAAATTTTTCATGTCTTGGTGAACTTAAAACTGAAGTGGAAGCTTTTTATTTTCTCTGGATAAATTAGAATTGAATTATGTTCTTTGGTAAAATTCAGAAGAGAACTTGAACTTTTCTATCTTCTATGAAAAATTTAGAACAGTATTTTAAATTCTTTCATCTGTTTGAGAAAAATCTGAATTGAAGTGTAAATTTTTATATTATTTTAGGAAAATAGAATTGATATGGTACACACACAAAAACTCACACACACACAAAATTTTACACACACACACATAAAAACTTACACACACACAAAAACTTACACACACACAAAAACTTACACACACACAAAAACTTACACGCACACACAAACTTAGACACACGCAAAAACTTACACACACACAAAAACTTACACACACACACAAAAACTGACACAAACACAAAAACTTACACACACACCAAAACTTATACACACACAAAAAATTACACATACACAAAAAACGAACACAAACAAAAAAAATAACACACACAAAAAAACTTAAACACAAACAAAAACTAAAACACACACAAAGAAAATTACACACACAAAAAAACTTACACACACACATAAACTTACACACACACAAAAAAACTTACACACACAAAAAAACTTATACACACACAAAAAATTACACACACACATAAACTTAAAAACACAAACAAAAACTAACAAACACAAACACAAAAACTTACAAACACACAAAAAATTACACACACACAAAAACTTACACACAAACAAAAAAAATTACACACAAACAAAAAATTACACACACATAAAAACTGACACACACACAAAAACTTACACACACAAAAAAACTTATACAAACAAAAACTTACACACACAAAAAAAATAACATACACACAAAAAATTAAAAACACAAAAAAAACTAAAACAAAAACAAAAACATAAAAACAAACAAAAAAATAAACACACAAAAAAAAAACTTACAAACACACAAAAACTTACACAAACACAAAAACTTACACACACACAAGAACTTAAACACCCAAAAAAAATAACAAACACACAAAAAACTAACAAAAATAAAAAACTTAAAAACAAAAAAAAAACTTACACACACACAAAAACTTACACATACACAAAAAAACTTACACGCACACAAAAAATTAAACACACACAAAATACAAACAAAAAATGAAAAACACACAAAAAACTAAAAAACACACATAAAATACACAAAAACACAAAAACTTACACACGAACAAAAAATCTTAAACACACAAAAAAACTTACACACACAAAAACTTAAACACACACAAAAACTTACACACACACAAAAACTAAATAAACAAAAACTTAAACAAACAAAAAAACTAAAAAAAAAATAAAAAAAAAAAAAAAAAAAAGAAAAAAAAAAAAAAAATAAAAAAATACACACACACAAAAACTTACAAACACTCCAAAAATTACACACACACACAAAAACTTACACACACACAAAAACTTACATGCACACACAAACTAAAAGACAAACAAAAAAAAACTTGCAGACACACAAAAACTTAAAAACACAAAAAAAAACACACACACAAAGACTAACATACACACAAAAACTTACAAACACACAAAAACCTTACATACAAAAAAAACTTACATACAAACAAAAATCTGACACAAACACAAAAACTTACACACGCAAAAAAAAAACTTACACACACACAAAAACTTACACACACAAAAACTAAAAAACACACAAAAAATTACACACACAAAAACTTAATAAAAAAACATACACACACAAAAATTTTAAGTTATTTTAGTAAAATAGAATTGATATGTGCACACACAAAAAAACTCGCACACACACAAAAACTTACACACACACACAAACAAAAACTCTAAGCTAAGACTCTAAGCTAAAAATTCTAAATTCTTAACTAAAGCTAAACTAAACTAGAACTCTAACTGAAACTCAAAGGTAAAACATCAAACTCTTAACTAAAATTAAACTAAACTAGAACTCTAACAAAAACTCTAAGCTAAGACTCTAAGCTAAAACTCTAAACTATTAAATAAAACTAAACTAAACTATAAATTAAATAAAAACTATAAGCTAAAAAATATAAACTATTAAATAAAAATAAAATATAACTCTAAATGAAACTCATAGGTACAAAAATCAAACTCATATCTAAAATTAAACTAAACTAGAACTCTAACAAAAAAACTCTAAGCTAAAATTCTAAAATCTTAACTAAAACTAAACTAAACTAGTACTCAAATTAAAACTCTAAGCTAAGACTCTAAGGTAAAACATCAAACTCTTAACTAAAACTAAACTAAAACTCTAACTGAAACTCAAAGGTAAAAAAATCAAACTCTTAACTAAAATTAAACTAAACTAGAACTCTAACAAAAAAACTCTAAGCTAAGACTAAGCTAAAACTCTAAACTCTAAAATAAAATTAAAATAAACTAGAACTCAAAACTCAGAACTCAAACAAAGAACAAAAACTCTAAGCTACGACTCTAAGCTAAAACTCTAAACTATTAACTAAAACTAAACTAAACTAGAACTTCAACAAAAACTCTAAGCTAAGACTCTAAGATAAAATCTCTAAATTCTTAACTAAAACTAAACTAAACTAGAACTTACACACACACAAAAACTTATAACACAAAAACTTACACACACACAAAACATTACACACACATAATAACATACACACACAAAAACTGACACACAGACCAACATAAAAATACACAAACAAAAAAACTTACACAAACACAAAAACTTACACACACACACAAAAACTTGCACACACAAAACCTTACACACACACAAAAACTTAAACACATACAAAAAAAAACTTACAAACACACAAAAACTTATATACACACAAAAACCTTACATACACAAAAAAATAAAATAAAAAAAAATAAATAAATAAAAAAAAATTAAATCAAAACGCAAAAAAAAAAACTTACACAAAAACAATAACATACACACAAAAACACTTAAACACACACAAAAACTTAAACCCACACAAAAACTTATTACACATACATACACACACGAAAATTTTATATTATTTTAGGAAAATAGAATTGATATGTGCACACACAAAAAAACTCGCACACACACAAAAACTTAAACACACGCACAAACAAAAACTCTAAGCTAAGACTCTAAGCTAAAAACTCTAAATTCTTAACTAAAACTAAACTAAACTAGAACTCTAACTGAAACTCAAATGTAAAACATCAAACTCTTAACTAAAATTAAAATAAACTAGAACTCTAACAAAAACTCTAAGCTAAGACTCTAAGCTAAAACTCTAAACTATTAACTAAAACTAAACTAAACTAGAACTTCAATAAAAACTCTAAGCTAAAAACTCTAAACTCTTAACTAAAACTAAACTAGAACTCTAGCTGAAAATCAAAGGTACAAAAATTAAAGTCTTAGCTAAAATTAAACTAAACTAGAACTCTAACAAAAAAAAACTCTAAGCTAAAATTCTAAAATCTTAACTAAAATTAAACTAAACTAGAACTAAAATTAAAACTCTAAGCTAATACTCTAAGGTAAAACACCGAACTATTAACTAAAACTAAACTAAAACTCTAACTGAAACTCAAAGGTAAAAAAGTCAAACTCTTAACTAAAATTAAACTAAACTAGAACTCTAACAAAAAAACTCTAAGCTAAGACTAAGCTAAAACTCTAAACTCTAAAATAAAATTAAACTAAACTAGAACTCTAACAAAAACTCTAAGCTAAGACTCTAAGCTAAAACTCTAAACTATTAACTAAAACTAAACTAAACTAGAACTTCAACAAAAACTCTAAGCTAAGACTCTAAGCTAAAACTCTAAACTATTAACTAAAACTAAACTAAACTAGAAGTTCAACAAAAACTCTAAGCTAAAAACTCTAAACTCTTAACTAACACTAAACAAGAACTCTAACTGAAACTCAAAGGTAAAACATCAAACTCTTAACTAAAATTAAAGTAAACTAGAACTCTAACAAAAAGCGGAGCATCCCTGTGGCGCATCCATGCGGCGCATCCCTGCGGCGCATCCCTGCGGCGCTTCCCCCGACCCATGGTGCATCCCCATGTGGCGCATCCCCATGCGGCGCTTTCCTGGCCCACGGCGCTTCTCGCGCCCGGGGGACTTTTGAGGACCGGGGGAGGGCCTCTGGGGTCCGGGGGCCCTTTGGGGGTCCGGGGGCCCTTTGAGGACCAGAGGGCCTTGAGGGTCTGAGGAGGACGTTTGGGGGGCTGGGGCTCTTTGGGAGCTTGGGGGACCTTTGAGTACCGGGGGCTTCCTTCGGGGTTGGGGTGGGGGATCGGAACCCTTTGGGGTTGGGGTAGAGGACCTCACAACACTGTTCAAATGGAACTTGTGTATTATAACGACCACAGAGTTTCACCCTCAAATTCTCTTCTAAAACCTTTCCTAAAATCTTCTTTCAGAATGTCTCTAACTGTTTCGCCGAAATAATCCCATAAAATGGATAAAACAGTTTCGCCCAAATAATCCCTAAACGTAATTTCAGCGTGTTCCTTTTGTTTGGCATCTCTGCGCTAACTCATTTCAAATTTCTAGGAAACCCTTTCCTACGTTAATCTCTTCATCTCATAAATTTTCCTAGCTAAACTATTAGGGTTTTGATAGAATATCAATTTATCTCTCCGACTTAAAGCTCCGTGAAGCCGTATTTAAAAATAGAATTTCTATCTCTTTAGACTCCCGCATAATTCCAAGATAACAAGTGATGTCATTTATAATTCCTGACAGTATAGATCAATGAAGCCCTATTTAAAAATAGAATATTAATTTTTCTCTCTGACCTAAAGAACGTTTATCCCTCAGACCTAAGATTAAAGAAGCCAGAGTGTTTCTTAATTTCCCCTTCGTGAATCAATAATTTTCCCGCCGATTATGTAAATCAATTCCCCTAGCGATTATGTAAATCAAGTTCTCAGGCCAGGCTAGCCAAACAACAATGAAGCCATGTTTGTTTCTTAATTTCCCCTTCGTAAACCAATAATTTCCCCTAGCGATTATGTAAATCAAGTTCTCAGGTTAGGTTAGCCAAACAATCTCATAGCATACGCGTCGAGCATGTCCATTCTCACTGACAACGAACAGACATAAATCATCCATAAAACAGACATGAAAAACATCAAATAAATCGAACAACACATATAACCATCCATAAAAACAGACATAAATGTGAGAAAGTTCCTGTTTTTCAAATTCTCACAGACAAAAACCATAAAACATCCATAATTTGATGTTGACAACCATGAAAAACATCAAATAAATTGATCAACACACATAACCATCCATGAAAACAGACATAAAAGTGAGAAAATTCCTGTTTTTCCAAGTGAGAAAATTCCTGTTTTTTCATTCTCACTGAGAAAACCATAAACCACGTGGTAATGTTCGGAGTTATATATAGGTATCTACTATCATCCAGGCGTAAAACTACCACAAAACATTATCAAGAAATAAATGAACCTCAAAATGAACAGCAATTAGAATAAATCGCCGAGTAAAACTCGAAACGAGCAAAAACTAACATTAGTAGGATTGATAACCCCCATGCCTTCTCAAGACCAGAACTTTGCGTTTTACTGAAAACAAAATATGTTTAAGTGTTTTCACTTTTTTGTTTTTGCTTGTATACTTAAAAACTTTTTTTTACTCACTTTTTTTTACCCTTTTTTATTTTAAGGAATAAATATCAATATAGGTAAATCAAACTGACAATCGACAGTCTTTTTTCTTCTTTTTTCAGTAAACCCTAAATTATATTCTGGTCTTGAGACGGCATGGGGATTGTCACCTATAGTAATTTGAATTGTTGCCTATTTTGAGTTCGAATTGGCTATTTTTTATAATTTCTGTTCGTTTTGAGTTTCATTTAATTGTTGATAGTGATTTGTGGTAGTTTTACGATTGGAAGATTATTTGACTTTATTTCTTCCCATTTTTGGCTTAATGGAGCTCTTTACTTTTCTTTGAAAACTTATTCTGTGGAATTTTTTTTTAATTAACATAAATATATAACACCGTTATTCAGCCAGGGGGGACTGGCGCCCTTCCCTCCCTTATGGGCGCTCATGTTGAGAAGCACCTGTGCAGTTAGGGCGTCTGACATGAAGTATGGGTCACCTTACAAAGGTAACATTTGAGTTTGTGATTTATATTTGACTTGAGATATATAGATGAATTACATTAAGCCCATTGTTTGCTGCTAATATTTTATTTCTCCGATTTTTATCATTCTGCTAATATTTTGTTTCTTACTTAATGAAAGTACTAAGATCTTAAAGCTCATTGATCCCAGTTTGAACTGCTAAGATATAATAAAAAAAAAAACGGCACAGTAGGTCATTGAAAGTTTGATTATTAAATCTCTTAGACCCCTGATCAGAACAGAATGTATTTTGATTTTCTGAAAAAAGCAGCCTTTCTGAAAAATCAAGTTCTCAAATTTTCTTCAAAATTCATTTTCTGTCAAATTATGTAGAATATTGCAAGATGCATTTGCCAAAAAGGGCCTAATATAGCAACTTCGCTTTACTCAAAATTATCTTTGACTAACATGATGTGTCTTTAATCTATTTTTTAATTTTAGAGAGAGAAAAAAATATTATTATTACTGTCAAAGAAGAACTACAGCCTGACAGCCATCCAGATAAGTAATAACCTTGTCCGAGGTGGGTGGCAAAAATACACTAAAAAAAGGGGGGGAAAACCAGTCCCCAACACAATTCCTAATCGGTACCACAAACCTTATAGCTGAACAAATTTAGTAAATGTACTATTCTAATTATATCCCAAGAGCCCATAATAAATTTACATATTTATTTAATCCCCCCCTAACAAAAACTAAAATTCTTATTTCCTAAAAAGTGTTACTTTCTTATACGAAGAAATATCACGAACAGTTCTTATGTTCAGATCCAGTTGGTTCCAACTTCTATCCCCTTATGAAGCACAGAAAACTTCGACCGGCTCAAAACAACCAGTGGAGTATTAATCTGTGAAAGATCGAGTGTCATAATCGTAGACCAAAGATCTCAAATTTGCTAAATTGTCAAAATGTAAAATATTTGTACCGTGTTGCAGCCTAAACATAACCAAGCTTATGGATAAATCTTAATCCAGAAGCTGGCAGTATCTTAACTCGCTCTTAGATTTTCCGTACTGACGTCCAGGGTTATAGACCAACCGACAATCCGACTTGATCATTTTGTAGAATTCACAGTCCAGACAATGAAAGAAAATGTAATAAGCCAAGCGCTACTACAGAACAGTATATAATGATGGATAAGGGAAAAATAAACAAACTGTAGGAAAAAGAGAAGAAAAAAATGCTTAAGTTTTCCCATTATACCTAGGCTACGAAACAAATTTTACAAACGGAGTGGTCACCTGGATGATAACATGTCATCAATACAAATCCCCTGCAATTTAATTGAAAAAACACGCTTTAAAGTTCCCCAATATGTTACAATTTCTTGAATCCAAGGATAAAACAAGAGTATGGAAAAAAAATTATAATATGTAATTTACCAAAATTAATCTTTAAGCCTACTTAGCGTCAAGTAAGTATGGACCCTATTAACATTATCTTTAATCGATGTCAGGATCAATTCTTCTCTCTTTGCTGTGCTAATAGCTAAAATATCACCATAAAATGATAACACTGTTTCATTCCAGGGAAATTAGTCATATCCCTGCCACTAAAAATGATTGAGTCAACAATTAGTCATATTGTTATTTAACAGTAAGAAAAGACTCGGACCATGAACAGATCCTTATGGGACACAAAAAAATGGATACTTTTCAGATTGCATGCAATCCATCTATACATACTGGTACAGTTAATAACAAACCTTTTTATAGGATACAAAGACAAAGCCAATCAAAATTTTGAGACTTTGTTCAACGTAGTTGACAGTTCTGGAAATTAAGTCATTAAGGATGACAACCCCCACACAACCCGCAGGGCAAGAGCTGTAAGTTATGCCCTGGGGGCAAATAAGGTTTTTATAGAAAGCGTTGTCGTAGAAACTTCAAAAAGGGCTCTGGAATTGAAAGGGCTAGTGCCTTTTTAATAGTCGAAAAGGATTGGGGGGCCTCTAACCCCACCCTTACGCCCACTATTTCCCCAAAGACATCCAATCAACATTTTTAGATAGCCATCCTGTCCAACGTAGTTGAAAGGTACGGAACTTATGTCTTTGAGGATGACACTCCCCCCAGAGCCCTCTGAGGAAGAGTTGTAAGTTATATCCTGGGGGCATATAAGGATTTTATGGAAAACATTGTCGTAGAAGCTTCAAAAAGGCTCATTCAATCGAAAGGACTAGTGCCCTTCTTAATAGTCGAAAGTGATTGAAGGGCAACTAACCCCCCTCTCACGCTCATCATTTCCCTGAGCACATCCAATCAAAATTTTGAGACAGCCATTCTTTTTAACATAGTTGAGAGATCATAGTTGAAAGTTATGCACTGGGGGCATATAAGGTTTTTATAAAAATGTGTCGTCATAGAAACTTATAAAAGGGCTCATTCAAATAGGAATTGAGAGGGTGAAACCTTAATTAACAGTCAAAATCGATCGGAGGGCGAATGCCCCTCCCCCTCCCCATACCTATCATTTCTCAAACACTTCCGATCAACATTTTTATATAGCCAATTTAGTAAATGTAGTTAAGGGGCCTGGAAATTATGTCTTCAAGTATGACTACCTCACCCTCACAGCCCTTAGGGCTAAGGTTGTAAGTTATGCCATGAGGGCATATGCGGTTTTTATAGTAAGCGTTGCCATATAAACTTCAAAAAGGGCTCATTCGAGTGGAAATTGGGTGGGTTATTGCCCTTTTTAATAGTCGACGATAATCGGAGGGAGAATCCCCCCCCATGCCCATTATTTCTCCAAACATTTCCGATCAACATTTTGATATGGTCATTTTATTCAACGTAACTGAAAGGTCTGGAATGCCCTTGGGGCATATAAGGTTTTTATAGAAAGTTTTGTCGTACAAGCTTCAAAAAGGGCTCATTTGATTGGAAATTAAGAGGACTAGTGCCTTTTTTATTAGTCGAAAGTGATTAGAGAGAAAATGACCCCCCCCCCTCACACCCATCATTTCCCCTAAAACTTCCAATCAAAATTTTGAGATAGCCTGAGGGCTTATAAGGTATTTTATAGATAGCGTGGTCATATAAACTTCGGAGGGGGCTCATTGGATTGGTAATCAGACGCTCTAGTGCTATTTTTACGAGTCAAAGTGACCGGAGGGCAGCTACCCTGCCCCCCTCCCCCTCCAAACACACGCACGTCGTATTGTCCCAAAATGCGTCTAATAGAAATTTTGATAGCCATTCTATACAAAATAGTCTAAATATCATATAACAAGGCTTTTGGGGTTGGAAAAAACCCCATAGATTAGGGGCAAGGGTTGTAAGTTATTCCCAGGGGGTATTTACAGTTTTTATGGAAGAGACAGTTGTTTAACTTTGGAAGAGGCTTATTTGGTTGAAAATTGAAAGTTCTAGTTACTTTTGCAGCGTCAAAAGTGATGAACGGCATTTAGACCCCCCCCCCCTCTTCTACAACCCCTCCTTTCACCAAACACATCTGATTGAAATTATGAAATACCGTTTTTTTAAAAATAGTCCAAAGAACAGATAATAATGTCTCTAGGGATGATACCCCCCAGGGCCCTGGGGATAGGGTTGTAACTTATTTTATGAGGGCATACAAGGTTTTTATTGAATGGGTGGTAGTATAAAAATCAGATGGTGCTTTTTGATTTGAAATTGGAAGCTATAGTGCCCTTTCTAGGATTAAAAGTGATTTGAGAGCAAATAACCCCCCCCTCTCCCTCCATGCTCAGAATTCGCCTTAACACCTCCAATCAAAATTTGTACACAACAATTTTATTCATCGTAGTTCAAGGTTACGGAAATCATGTTGGTGAGGAAGACAGCCCCCCCCCTCAGAGGGGGGGGGTGAGACAGCTCTCAGGGAAAGGGTTGTAAGTTATGCCCTTGGGATATAAGGTTCTTATAAAAAGGGTGGTCGTATATACTTTGGAAAGGACTCATTGGACTGGTAATCATAAGATCTAGTGTCCTTTTTAAGAGTCAAAGGGATCGGAGCGCAGTACCCCCCCCCCACACACACACACACAAACACGTCGTGTTTTCCTCAAATGTATCCAATAAAAATTTTGAGACAGTTTTTTTTTTATTCAAAATAGCCCAAAGATCATAAAGCAAAGCTTTTGAGGTTGATAGAAACCACCGGAGCCTGAGGGCGAGGGTTGTAAGTTATGCCCCTTGGGCATTTAAGGTTCTTATGGAAGGGATAGCTGTATAAGCTTCAGAGGTGCCTCATTTAGTTGGAACTTGAAATTCTAGTTCGCTTTTAAGTGTCAATAGTGATGGAGGTCAAGTAGCCCCCCACCCACCCAACTACCCCTCTTTTCACCAAATGCGTCTGATTGAAACTATGCAATTGCGATTTTGTTTAAAATAGTCCGAAGAATGTATAACAATGCTTCCAGGGTTGGCACAACCCCCCAGAGCCCTGGGACAAGGGCTTTAAGTTATGCCCTGGGGGTATATACGGTTTTTATGGAATGGGTGGTCGTATTAAATTCAGATGGGCCTCATTTGGAAGTTATAGTGTTTTTTTTAAAGTCAAAGGGGTTTGAGAGACCCCCCCCAGAACCATCATTTCCCATTACAAATATCAAAACAAGGTTTTCAGAATTGTTGAAAGGTTCAGTAATTATGCGTAGCAATAGCTATAGTAGTATTAGTAGCAGTATGCAAATAGCACCTTTTTTCAATATCCCCTTCAAAACCCGATGAAATGTTTTTTTAATACCATCAATCGGTCCTAAAGCATTGCTGATGCGTCCTCTTGACAACCTGTATTGGCATAGCGTGTTAGTAATTGTTTCAATACAGTTACAATATTGTCCAAAATTTTCGCCTTGATATCCTTAGGTATATTAGTTGTAGTAGTAGCGCCAGTAAATATAGTAGTAGCAGTAAGAGTACAGTTAATAGTGGTAGTCTTAGGTTTAGTAGCAGTAGTAGCAGTAATAGTAATAGTAGCAGTAGTTGTAGGAGTAGAAGCATTAGAATTATGATCTAAATATTGTCTTTTGGTTAGTTCAACATCCCCCACAACAAACGTTGTAAGTTTCAATTTCATAATAGAAGTTGTTCCTAAGACATTGCTGATAAGCCCTTTTAACAACCTGTATATGGATGGCAGGTTGTCATCCGTACAACAGAAATATTCTCTGAAAATTTCACCTTCATATCTTCACAGGCTGCTGATTTTGAGCTAGCCAGAAGACACTGTGTGTATTCATTTAAGGGGCGACCATACTTGAAGCGACCTTCCTATCTCTCCCATAGTAAGTGTTTTGAGTTTGTCTGACATTAATAGTTGAGTCAGTTAGGCGGTCTCAGTCTTTTCTAATAGAACAGAATCAGGTGAACATTTTGATTTAGCAAAATGCTAAAGCCGACACCTATTTTTCCTGAAATCCAAAAAAACTCGAAAACCTATTTTGGGTTTGCCTGCAAGATCACTGCAGTCAATATTGTCGTAATTGGGACTTAAAAATGCAGCGAAAAATATTCTATTGAAGCGGTAGCAGCATATTTTTATAAAAAACACTTGCTAACTGCAGTCCCTTCAAATACTTTACATACCAACGTTTCAAATTGCTTATCACCCGACAAAGAGCCTAAAATACTTGGAATCAAACGGATGTGGGCGCATAAATTATGCTGAGGGGGTTAACGCTTCCTTTTGTTCAAAAGCGGTCAGTTTGACTTTGATTTAGCGAAGCTTGAGCTCTTGAAATGATTTATTTGGTGTGTATAATTTGAAAGTGTTAGCTTGAGAGTTGGACATTCGACAAATTGTGCGAATAAGTTGGATGTACTTGGAAATTGTGAATTCAACAATCAAGTTTGACAACTATGGGGAAAAAAAGAAATAAGCGTGGGTTGGGTTTGCCAAATGTTAAGGCCCATTGTGAAAAATTGAAATTAGCCTACCGTGCAAGAGGTAGGGCGAGTTTACCTAAGTATTTGTTCCAGCATTTGGTGTTAGACCCAATTCCAAAAGAGTCAAGTTTTGGAAAAGGATCAAGTTCTGCAAACCCCCCTACCGAACTAATTCATTTGTCGTTTTCCAAAGCCATTTTATTCCATAGTTAATCACCTAATTTAATCACCTAACCATTCAATCACCTAATTCAATCGCCTACCAATTACACTCCGTGAAAATATCTATCATAAAATGTAACTAATATTGAAAGCGTAAGGAACCCCTGGAAGTCACCCTCTTCAAGTTTGTTTACTCAAGTATGTGTGAAATCTGATACCTTTGTATTTGAGCCTTTTTGCCGACCAGGAAAAGAGCTCGAATCGGCCCAAACGGCTTTGGACTGGCGTCCCTCCTTAATGCGGCTTGTTCTACGGTTACTGTAACTAACGGTACCTAATGAGATTAAGTTGGAGCTTTTAGGGAAGGTTCAGGGGGAATTTCAGATAAAAAAAAAAATTACGTAGTAGCAGACATTAAAAAGGCATATAAGCACTACAGAGCATATAAGAACATAGGCTGTGATGCCCTGTCATAACCAGTAGTATCATTCATGATTTAAAAGACCCAATCTGATTGAAAATTAAAAGTCTAGTGCCCTCTTAAGAGTCAAAAATGATTGGAGGGCAATCAGCCCTCCTCTTTAGCTCATAATTTTTCAGAAACTTCTTATCAAAATTTTAAGACAGCTATTTTGCTCAGTATAGCTGAATTGTCTAGTAACTATATCTCTAAGCTTATTGGGTAGGCCAACTCTCCGCAGTTATGTAATTTATGTAATAAGGAATCTCAGCAACATACCAAGAACAATCGAGGGTATGAAGTTCAAATTATCTGGGCTACTTCTATTACTACTTCTGCTCCTAAAATTTTACTAAATTAAAAGAGTGTAATTGTATCCAGGCTGTGAAAGAGCATAGATATAATTTTTTGGGAATGGTATTAAATTTTGTTTATCAGGTCGACTAGAGGATGCATATGAGAAAATTAAACACTACGATTTGCGTCGTGATTTTCAAAATTGCTGAAAAAGTTTCTCCAGCCCATAGATAGTCGGCTAAACTATAAATTCTTAAAGGGAAGCCGGAAAGATTCAAACTATTATTTTTTTTTTTCCCTGAAAAATGCTATGTCAATATAAAACGAACAGAAATTATACAAAAAAAAACTTTTTCCACAAAATAAGTCTTTCAAGAAAAGTAAAGAAATACGTTTCAATAAATAAAAGTTCAAATAGGGAAAAAATCCTTTTTTTTTAATAGGGATAAAGGGCAGTGTGGTCTCCGAAATTAGCTAAGAACTCCGAAATTAGCTACACCAAAAATAAAAAAAAACTAGAATCAAATAATCTACCAAGCATACAACTACCACCAATCAGTATCAATAAATAAGTGAAACCCAAAACGAACAGAAATTCAAATAAATAACAGAGTCAAACTCAAAACGAGCAGAAATTAATATGAGTATGGTTCAAAACTCCTATGCTTTGTTTAAAAGCCAGAATATAATTTTTACTTTACTGAAAAATTTCTTGTAAATGTTTTCACTTATAGAACTTTGAGAAATCAAAAATTAATTAGATTTTAAGGAATAAATATCAGCATATGTATAATAAACTGACAATACACTTTTTTTTCAATTTGGGAGGTTCAAGGAGGAGTCTTTGACAGTCTTATGACCTCAGGGAACTAAATGTTCCAACGTTCTTACGTATCTACAATGGTTTAAAAAATTCGATCACCCCACAAATGATGACCAAAAATATGCACATATATAACAAATGTAGCATTTGGAATATTTTAACACTTTTTTCAAAGCTTTGAAGAAAAGCAAAAAAGGGTAAATACCCCTAACTACGCTTGAAACCTATTTTAAAAAGAAACTCTGTGAATATTTCCATGGATATGACCATAGCAGAAGCTTTAAGCCTGGGTGGGGATCAAAGAGGAATCTTTGAGTATTTTGACTCCAGGTGACTTATTGTTGCGACTTTCTTAAATTTGGTAATTTTTGTGAGCATTTGGAAATCAAAACTTAAACTCAATAACTGATACTAAGTCTCCTAACATTTTTCTTGGATTAAAAGTGACGAATTAGGAAGAAAATCTTAACATCTTCTTGGAGCTACTTCAGTCTGCATATTATTTCATTTAATTACATTTAGAACGGATGAGCTTTTCTTTTTTTACCTACAAAAATAGCTGGCACTTCATTTTTCTTCATACCGAATAAACCCTTAAGTGTTTTTTGTTTCATTGTAATTGAAGTGTTCTCATGTGAAGTGTTCATCATGTATTTTTCAATTTGATAAATTTACTCCTTTTAGAAGCAGTTTATAATTTAGCTGATATTAGGTATTTATGAGTTTATAATTTGGAATGAATCCCCGAAAGAAAAAATGAATAATATCCAAATGAGCAGCCAAAAGCAATAAAAAAAGCACCAATTCAGCCTTAGCCTACATGACATATTCTATAAAGAAGCCAAAAAAAACTTCAAAATGTATTTTTTTTTTTAATTGTTATTGAAAACCAGTTTTTAATACAAGGAAGGCTTTTTTGGAATCCAAAAGAGCAAAATAAACAATAAATATCAAAGTCGCCTATTTCAACTGTTTTAAAGGGGACAAAACAGATATAGGCAAAGTGCATTATGAACAAATTAAGCTTCTAAGTTCAAACTTATTTTCAAAGTTTTTACCCAGATAACTAACGAATTTAAATGATAATACGGTTTTTGAAGTTTTGCATGCAGTAATGTTCGATGAAAAAACACTACTAATTTTGATAATTATTAATGTTAAAAATAAATAGCTAATAGATACTCCAACTATTATGCAAGGGTACAGAAACGCCACAGCCATTTCGTTTCAGCTAGATTTCTACTTCTCTTGATGAATAACGAAGAAGAACAGTTTCCAGCCAGTGACTTGTGAAGTTTTCAGCTCATGATTCGACTCTAATTTGTTGTAAATTTAAGCTGTGATTTGAGAAAGACTGATGAAAACATTAATGTTTGCGGTCAACATTGATCGCGCCGGCGGTGCGCCGCCGTCATCTTACCGGCGGTGCGGTGCGGCGTGCTGTTTTTGGCCCTACCTCCGCCGGTCTTCCCTCGTCGGTGTGGCGCTGGGGTCTAATTTTTGCAGAGTTTCTTGAAAAGAGATGGGCTCCAGTTGTATCAATAGCGAATACCCTATTTCCGTTTTTGCTGTTCGTTGACGACACAACTTTAGTGGCAAAATGTGCCGAACTTTAGAGGCCAAACTCTTCTGAATTTAACTGAAGCTTACCTAGAATCGAAGAAGTTGAAGCTGAACGCATCTAAGACAGAGACATTCATCTTCCAAAGTAGGAAACCCAATGGACCTCAGGATTATTCATTTACTTATAAAAACGAGGCAATAAAAGTGACCCCAAAGTATAAATATCTGAGATTCGTGGTTGCAGCAAATGAGAATCGGACCGAGCACATTAAATTGATGGTTTCACGTGGTGAGGTAGCTGCTTGTGCTCTACTTCGACAAAAACATAGCATGGGAATCAAAATTATGAAGATGCACGAGTACCTTTTTATGACCAAAGTTGTACCTGTTGCCCACTATGGCTGTGAGTTGTGGGATGCTACTACGGTGAAACATTTGGAATTTCAGCAGTTTATGTAATTTAAAAGACTTGTAGGCTTCCAAAATAATTTTAGTAGTTTGGTCCTAAAGGGTGATGTGGGTGTGCAGGATCTACGTCATATGAGGACTATACAAATGATTAAGTTTTGGTTACAGGTTACGCGCTTGCCTGAAAACCGCCTGGCGAAAGCGGCCTACACAATGATGTTGAGTTTTACCAAAAAGTCAGCATGGCAAACCAGGTTAAAGCCCTGTTGAATAATGCTGCTTTATCATGGGCATGGAATGAGGGGCAGGGTCCTCTAGGTAAACCTGAAGATTTCCTCGGTAAATTTGCATCGCGCCTTCGGGACCAAGAGATTCAGGTTTGGCTAACGGGCCTGGAAAAGTCTAGTAGCCTGTATTTTAAGAAAGACAGATTAAAGATGTGCATGGAGAGGAGTTTTATTTGAAGCTGAATCTACCGTGGAGAGCCCTTAAGTATTGGTTGCAGGCGCGGGCAAATTGCATACCACTGCGTAAAGGATACTGGGAGTCTTATGATGAGGATGGCTTGGGAGGTAGGCGTGCTTGCCCCCTCTATGGGGAGTTTGGGGATGGAATGGACCGTTTTCTGAGTAAATGCCAAAGTTTGGTGAATGTTAGGGATACATTTTGTCATGGGGATGTACCGCTGCTCCCGGATGTTTTGGGGACTACTTCGAGGGACCTAATTATTGCGTTAGGTTGTTTTATAGAGAATAATCTGATGGAGTGGAAAGAAGCTGTAGTTTAAATTTGTTGAGTGGTATTGTTCTACCTTTAATGTTTTTAATTTGTTTATTTTTGTGTATATGGCCACTGGTTTTTAAATACATGCATATATGTATTATATATATATATATATATATACATATATATATATATATATATATATATAAGTATATATATATATATATTTATATATGTATTTACTATTAGTAGTCAATAATATATAGTCGCAAGCAGTCGCAAGTAGTCACAGTCAGTAGTAGTCAAAGGCACAAGTAGACGCAGTCACAAGTAGTCACAGTTGCAAGCAGTCGCAGTCGCAAGTAATAGCAATCACATTTGGAAGTAGTCGCACTTACAGTCGCAAGTAGTAGCAGTCAAAAGGAGTCAAAATTGCAAGTAGCCGCAGTCATAGTCACAATTAGTCGCAGTAGTAGCCTTCAAAATTTCAAGTTACAAGCTCAAGCAAAATTTTACAACTTACAACCTAATCAACGGAAGGTTATGGGAGGGCTTGGCATCCACAGATGCATAGTTATTATACTTTTTTGAATATTTTGAACAAAATGACTATTTTAAAATTTCAAGCGAAGAGGGCTGGTTGCCCTTCGATCAATTTTCAGCATCCCTCTTAACCTACCATGTAAGTTTCAATATAATACCCTCAGCTGTTCCTGAGATATTTCTGATACGCCCTTTTGACAACCAGCGTGTTTTGATTTTATTCAACATTCCCTTCAATATTTCCTGAAATTAGTTGCAATTAGAAGTGATTGCAGTTACAGTCACAATTAGTCGCAGTCATAAGTAGTCGTAGTTGAAATCGCAAGCAGTAACAGTTGCAAGCGGTCGCAGTCATAAGTAGTCGTAGTCGTGGTCGCAATTCATCGCAGCCACAGTTGTAAGTAGTCGCAGATGTAGTCAAAGTTGTAGTAATTTTAGTGGTCGTGAACGTTTCAAGTTAATATCCCTTCTCCATTCCTAAGATATTGCAGATACGCCATTTTGATAACCTGAATGCTCATGGTGTATATCGATTTGGCTCAACATCCCTCTCAATATTCCCTGAAATTTCAATTTCTGCCCTTGGCCTTTTCGGACAAACCTAGGATCAAACATAACCCCCTTTCCCAATGGTTAATCCTATATTGAAATAATGGCCCAGGAAGCACAGTTATACTACTGGGGATACAGTTTCCCGGGGGTTGTGAGATGCATAGTAACCCCAGAGGCATAGTTACTAGACCATTTGGCTATTTAGAACAAAGTGGCATAATTTTGATCAGTGGTGAGGGGGACATCCAAAAAGGATAAAGGGGCCCTTTCCCCTTCAAGCACTGTTTAACTTGCCCCAAAATTTTTCAGAGTATTCAAAAAGATTTGAATACCATAAGTCGTTTCTTAGATATTGCTGATTCGCCCTTTTGAGAATCAGCATGCACATAGTGTTTTGATTTTGTTCAATACCCCGTCAACATTTCCTGAAAGTTTCCGCTTAATATCTTAAGCATTTTTGGAGACATGGGGTCAAACATACCCTCTTTTCCAATAGCATACCCTTTGTGTAAACAGCGAGTAACTTGTGTGACTTACAGCTGCTACCCTAGAGGCTTTGGGTGGGAGTTGTCATTCCCTAAGGTATAGTTATTTGAGAAAACATGTCCTTGGTGGGAGAACAATTAAACCTAACGTAGGAGGTGGTCTGGTCGCCCTCCGATGACTTTTGACTCTTAAAAAGGGCCCTAGAGCTTCCAACTTTTAATTGGATGAGTGCCCTCCAAAGTTTTTGCAGCCACTCCTTTAATATGAAGTGGCTCTGGGGAAAAAAAGAAGAAAAAATAGATAATGCATTGAAGCCTTATGATCCTTTACAGTAGGCAAAGTTAGAGCGTTGCCTCTGATGTACCTCTGTACGACGCTTAATCTGCCCTTGACCCCTCAAGTCCCGTTTTTCTCTAATTTTAGAACATGAAAAGGGTTGTGTGTACTTATTAGGGATTCTCGGTGTTGATAACTATGCCATAGAATTCTAAATTTTTCTTGCAAAGTTGCATCTTTCAAAGAGTTACATTTAAAAAAAGTGGATCTTCTCCGAGCTATTGAAATTTTATCCAACCTCTCAATCGCCTCGTCTGTAGTGCAGTGCAAAACCTGATGAAGCTAGTCGCTTCTCTGTCTGTAACCATTGTCAGCGATGAACCATTCTTTTCAGGATTAGGGCATGTGAAGGGTTATCTGCGACTTGAAGCAGCGAAGTCGTCGCTATCCCCTGGTTTGGGTATATTTGCTCGATGTTGTTCTGTTTTTTTTCTGTTTTCTTTCGGTATGTGAATTAGAAAATCGAAGAAAAATCTTTGCCCTTCCCTTTATTTTTGTGGAAGGACACCACTGGCTCAGGTCTCGAAGAAGAAAATGATGTTGAACGTTTCTGCACTTAAGATGTCCACCGATTCAAGACGCGTCCTCTTTATAGAAAGAAGGGTCGAAAGCACGAACAAAATACATGCATCAGCCCAAATTTTCCACTAATAAATTATGAAGTAAGACCGATTCGTAAAGGAACATGCTACGAAGTATGAAAATGAATAACGAAACTAGACTAATTATTATGTCAAGTGCATCAACTCTTACCTAAAAGAAGCATATTAATTCAAAATTATAGCACAGTCGGATTTGAATCAACATTTTCGTCGAAGCGTACAATCAACAGCAACATGCAGACGTAAACATAAGATGGGTTTCAGACTAGCGCTATAAAATCTAAGTGCGTCTAAAATCTAAAAGCCCCGTTCAGGTCATCAGACTGCTAAGGCCATAGTTTTCTGTCAAAGTACCGAATATGTAATTTTTTCGTGTTTTGCACTCATGTCATGGTTGAAATTCTTAGAAGTGAAAGCAAAAACAAGAGTAATCAGCTTTCATCTTGATATCAAACTTTTAAATAGAGTAAAACAAATTTTTCTTAAATACAAGGATAGAGTGATGTTAACACTTAAAATCGAGCAAATTAACCTAAAGGAGAGGGGTCTTGGCCCCACACGTCCTTTCCGGGGTGAAATTTCTTATTTGACTACATCACTTTTACTTGTAGCCCTTTTAAAATACCATCCTTTTTTAATTTATTTTCTTTTATTCAATTTTTTTATGCTAATATGGCTCTTGTTTCTCCCATAATTTGGAAAGGCTATCCATCTTTATGAGTTTGATTTCAACGTTAAACTGTCATTCTCGAAAATAATCGAAACAATCCCTACAGGTGATTTTTTTCTAAGTGTTTTAATGTTGAAAAATAAAACAGGAAATATTACCAAATGAAACTACATTTCAACATAATTTTCCATCTTCCGACTGAGGGTCACTAATTGGTTTACTTAATCATGTTGGCATATTTTTTCCATTTTTTTTTTTTCAACTGCTCATTGAAAAAAAAGAACTAAAAACTTACAGATTCGAAGCGGCAATCTCAAAAATGGAGGTGTTGGTGGACAATTGTGCAACTGATTCGACTACATAGCGAACTAATGAACCAATTTGAAATGACCTGTTTATACTTTCACCATAGGCAATGAGAATAATAAAAAGAAATGGATTCTGAGGTATTACAGACTCACAATAACGCCCAATGGTTAATCAAGAATCATAAGAAGTGGGGAAGGAAGGACTCTCTGCTAATGAGTATATATATATATATATATATATATATATATATATATATATATATATATATATATATATATATATATATATATATATATATATATACATATATAAAAGGTCCCACGCACATTGTTTGTAACACGTCTTTTGTTTTGTCACTAATTCACCCACTTTCGCGGTGGGACAGAATATAAGCAATGTTTGTGGCCCCAACGAGGAGTAAATTAAAGCTGAATTAAATCATAAACAGTATCACATACTACCACAACATTAGTTCACTCAAGAAAATCCATTTCTGTTTCATGCACCACTTTAAACGTCAGGAACTTCCTCCATGGTTATAACCTGAAAATGGATGGATCATTTAAGAGCTATGGAACCGCAGGGGAGCTCAATGTGGCATTATGGTCGTTATGCTACATTCGATATTCACCACTTTTGGCTCCTTAAAAATGGCAAATTCGCCCAGCAGTTCCAGAAACTGCTTCAACATACAATGACTGGAAATTCACCAGTTTCCCACTTGAGAAAATGAATGGCTGTATTCACATCTTGTATCTCTTAGAAATATAATGAACTGAAGATCATGGACAAAAATAATTTCAGAGACACAGAATGTGCTCAAACAAAAGACATTCCGATTTACATTATACTGACTCAAATAATATCCTTGTTTTCCTTTGGGTCTCCCTAAACTCATTAGGCCCGTTTTTTTAGCACTAAGATCTTACATCTAAGATCTTACTTCTTTCTGCAAAGATTATCGTTTTTTAACTCATCTTTGTTCTAAGATCTTACATCTCACTGATAATAGCAAAAAGTGTGAAGACAGCCGCTTTTCTGCCATATAGAACAAGGATGAGAGAACTTTGATGATCTACTCATCATTGTTCTTAGACCGCTGATCCGAGCAGAATGATGAAAGACGTTTGCACAAAAACGACCAAAGATGTAAGATCTTTGTTTAAAGATTTCACTTTTAAGTGTTTTCTGACAAAAGATGTAAGATCTTAACACATTGATGAGTGAAAAAACGGCCCTATTGTATTACTAGACACAGGGTTGCCACCCCCTAGTGATTTATCATTTGTTCCGCGGATTTTTTCTTTCTCTCCTAGATTAAATTTTGACTAGGTATTTCTAATGACTTTCAGAAAAACACATGCACTTGCGCACCGACAATTCAAGGATTTTCTGAACGAATTCGATTCTGAATACGGTGACTTTGTGTACTTCAGTCAGGGCTTCCACAATCCCCGAATTTTCAGGGATTTCCCCGAAAATATATGTGTCTCCCTGAAAAAAAAATTGGTTCCCCGAATCCCCGAAATTTCCCCGAAAATTGCTCAACCACGGTGTCATCCCTAGTGACCATCCCTAGCAAACAGTACTTTACATACCATAATTTGTTACTACTCTCTTGTTCGTTAATTTTCGTCTCCTATGTTACTTTGCATAAAAACTAGACCGATACAATTTAAGTATAGACGGTTCTTCATATGATCACAAAAATATCGTTATTCTACATTTAGGTTGAACAATTATGAATGCAGTAATCGAAATGCTATAAGATTCTTACATTTACATCATTCGTGGTCAAGACAGTCTTGACAAAATTAGCCAAGAATTATACCTGAAGTTGTTTAACGGAATGCTCAGTTGGATTTTGGGTTTTGAAATTAAACTTCTAAAGAAGGAGAACTGTTTTGAAAGCCGAATCGTAAGTTTAAATTTGTGTTTTTTTTTTGCTATTTTTGGTTTTGGACATACTGTATTAATGTTTATTACTAAATGATTGAACGTATAATATTTAAGGAATTAATCTTTTTGTCAGGAATTCTTACAATTTATATTTTTGTTTCATTTGGTGTGTAAAATTTAAGTTCTTTTCTTTTTTATCTGAGAATTGTATTTTTCATACCACCTTTTATCCTCAAACCTATTCACCCAGCACTCTCCTCACAATTATCCGAGGGGCTAATAACTGACCGTCGCAGGTGTCCCTTCCTTCGTGCCTCCGGCACACCTGAAACAGCGTGTTCCTGGAAGCGAAGGAACACAGTTTTATCTTTGGCTTATGGAAAGCGTACGGTGCGTTTTTTACGACGGCAAACTTTCTTCTCTTGAGAGGTTATCTTTACTTGGTCGTGTTGTTTACTGCGTTCGATATTGGAGATCCTGGGTCCTAAAAAGTGGACATTATACTTTGAACGAAAATTTTAGTACCACAATCCTTTACCATTGCCTAGAGATAAATATGCATTCCCTAGTGCTTCTCATTCGTCGATTCAAACGGCTTGGGCTCGAACGTCTTTTCAAACTCTTCGACATGAATAGACACCAATGTGAAGATATTTTTTTTAGGAAGATGCGGTCTCAAACCAGCACTTACAGTACTGTAATAAACTTTTCGTTCCTCCAACTTCTACATCGAATTCGTCGAAATGAAAGTATAACGGATTTTGAAGCTCAATATTCTAATGAACAGTTGTCCTTGCCCAAGGCCAAGCAAGTTAGATCCATTGGTGTTGTGTCTGTCAGTTCCGATTTTTCTTTGCCCGGGGACGATGAAATCAAGCTCGAGCTAGGGCGAGCTCGTATTGAAAGCCAGCGAATAATGAAAGCCTTGATACCCGACGACGTACTTTCTGCTTTCGGTCACCAAGTACCGAATGTTCGTCTTTCTGTACTTCACGACAGTGACTCAAACGATGACTCAGAGGAAAATAATCTGTCCGATAAGCAGGTAAAGGCTTCCGCGACTGACACTGAATCAGGCTCGGAAAGTGAGGGCATCTTTGAAGATTTGCCAGTGATTGCTCACTGTGTGAAACACCAAGTTGAGAAAAATTGGGTTAGTGAGCCTGTGACGAAGATGAAGAATTCTAGGTTTTGTCTTGTCGAGACTTCTGACGGCTCAATAACACCAATAAAAAAATCCACGCTGTTGTGGCTTCTGAGGGAAAGCTCTGAGAAGCTGAGTAGTGACCGATTAAAACGGGTGATGGTCCAGGGCCAACGAGTAGGACTCGTGAGTCGCCACAAACGTGAGTCGCCACAAACCAATGCAGAGGTCAGTGTGAAATCGGAATTGCGTATCGGTGAATGGTGCGTTTACAGACCGGTTGGCAGGGGAAAGAGAGTATTAGTTGGGCGGGTCATACAGTTTGGCTACCTGTATGAGCTATGAGACACTCTGTTGACACGCAGAATATGGCGATGCCGTTCCCTGACGACATAGGAATTCTGTGTCAGTGGTTCCGGCTGAAACTGCCGCATTGGTAGACCAGGGTTAGTGTGACTCCAGCCTGTATATCATGCATTCAGCAGAACCCGTTTCTATGGAAATCAGCACCAACATTGTCTTTGGCTTTGACTCAGACGTCTTCACAAAGCTGAATTCATTTATCCAGAAGAAAGGATTCCACTTTTTTGATGTCTTGTCAGCATCACAATCATCATGTTAAAAATGGCACCTAAACCCAAAACTGACCTCAAGACAATAACGACCACCATCGCCATGTTCTGTGAGTCAACAGAAGAAATTTTGTTTAACAGTTATCAGAGGTAGTTTTTATTTTTTTCCCTCCCCTCCTCCTCTCCAATCAGTGATATTTTAATACAAAAACATATCAATCTTGCGACTTTATATATTATCATATCACCTAAAATTAAAAAAAAAAAAAAAAATTATATACCAGTCAATTTATTAGTGGACATGAAGGCACACTACCATTTAAATTTTTTCTTGCCAAATATCTATTACTCCCCCAGTTTCAAGGTGTCCTTCCCCCTCTAGGAGATGCTTTACTGGTGGCATTTTTACTTCAGTTTATTAAAATTCGTCTTCTTCAATTTTAACTAATACGAATTTGAATCTTAAAGTTGTCTTCCGAAAGGCTTACTCTTACAATTTAAAAATTTTTAACAAAAAAAAAAACTATTGGCTCTCCCGTAGACAGGTCGTCCACGGTCCAAAAGAAACCCATTTTTACGGTGGCAATTCTTTTCTTCTTTTTTTTCATCCCTTTTTACTACCAACCTTAATAAACAAAAAAAAAAAAAAAAATACAACCAACCCATTAACAAAAAACCAAAAATAACCTTAATACCGACGTGCATGAGGGCACAGAACTGAACAGAATCTTGAACCATGTCTCCTACGGGCGAGGAGGCCACCCACGGCGGGACTGGTCCTTCCAGCTCAAGTGCGTGTGCCTCTCGTCCCCCATCCGCTTGAGTTCTTGATATAATTTTATGAGTCTCGAATGCATTCCGAGGTCTAGGGCAGCGGAAGCGATGAATACCATCGGAAAACTTGTTATGCTCAGTAGAAGACTTTAGTAGTAGAAGACTTAGTGTTTATACTTGTGCTAACCGAGCTTAGTTTGATTTACTGAAGCACATTTGTCCAGTTTCTTAGGGTTGTCATTTGAGCTGTGATTATCGAGATGATTACTGAAACGCACTAATAAATATCTGAGAAACTAGTTATATTTTTTTTAGTTGGTTGCTTTACTTAGCGCTTTTTACTAATAACTCGGTAGTAACAGTTTTTCTGACTGTTGCTTTACAGTTTTCTCTTCAAATACCCAAAGGCCTGGGTTTAATACCAAGAAAGTTGGATTCTAAGTAAACTTGGATGCGTAGACACATTTTTTCGGAATTTCGGCGAATTGTTTTGGCCTAAAATATTTGTCGTAGATCCTACTAATCCACCAGAACGTTTTCACGTCGAAATAATACTAGGAATATTGACAATCAGTTGTTAGTTACAACTAGAGACCATGTTTCACGGTACTTTGAATTTCGCACCTTGCTTTTTACGTCATCACCACGCAGCCCTATGTTGCATAACTTAAAAACCGTGTTACGGGATTTTTTTTTTAATTTCGTTTTTTTTTTGAAGAAAAATCGGAATTTTATTTTTGAGCTGGTGGCAACGCTGCATGTGTAATAGGAAAACCTGACACCATCAGTGCCATCGTAGGGTTACCTAGTTTTTGCATGGATATCAACAACTTGCAGTCCTCTGTTCTTCTTCTTTAGTTACATATCAGCTGTTTTCAGTCTTGGGGGTTCTTTTCCTTGCCAAATAAACCCGTAAATGATTTTTTCCAAGTTTTAAAAGATCGCTTTTGAAGGTACTGAAATATTCGACAGATACCGAATAACAGGCAAGCTGTATATATTTACATATTTCGTCCTTTGGAATATTTTATAAGTTTCCTTTCCTGTCCATTTTTAATGCCTCCGGAGGCATGTCTCCGGCGTGCCTCCGTGCCTCATGCCTCCAGGTGTCCCTCAAAATGCCCAGTTGTTAACCCCTCGCAATTATTATTCTGATCCCTTTACCCGTAAAGTATTTTCAGTGGGCGTAATATTTTAAACAGCAGTTTTAGAACTTTTTTACGGTCTTGCAAAGCTGCTAGTTAGGCGAAAGAAATTCTACGGAAAATATATTCTGCTCAAATTCTGGATAGCCAAGTAAATTTGTTTATATATCTACGCCTACAACTTATAATGCTTGAACAATTAGTAACCCTGTATGAAGGCTAATTCTGAGATAGAAACAAAGGAATTTAAAGAAATTGTGGTATAATTTATTTCTTCTTAAGAACTATCCCTAACTACGATCTTTTTACCATAAAAAAATGCAAAACCCCTCCCCCTCCTAATGGGACGAAATTTAGCTATAGACTATTTACGAGGTCGGGGAATAGGGGATTTAAACGGAAGTGACCCCAAAAATATTATTCATGAGAAAATTACATTACAGCTTAAAGTAAAAATTTGTTTATTTGGCTCATATTGTTTTCTTGTCAAGTTTTAGTTTATTTTCGGACTTGTTTATCATGAACTGTTGGTTAATAATACCAAATAATGTTAGTGCGAAAAAAAGTAACTTTTATATGATTTTTAGCCTACTGGTATTATGTTCAGGCAGATGGGCTGATATAAAAATGAGATTGGAATAAGTACTGTATTTGAAACATGGATGGCCATAGAGTTGGGGGTTAGTCGGTGACTATATAGTAATTACGAGGTAAGCAAAAGAAAGGAAAGCATAGTAGAAACAAACAATGAGAAAAATGTATGTTCCGAGGGGGTGTTTTCCGCAGGGGGGGGGGATGTTTTACAAGGGTATTTTTCGCGGTGGTACTTTCCACGGGGGGTTATTTTTCGTGGGGGTATTTACCACGAGGCGTATTTTCTGCGTTTTTTTGTAACGGAGCTATATTCCGTTTTTTCCGCGGGGAGATTTTCCGGGAGGGGGGGGGGGGTAAACACCTAAGACCTTAGAAGCAGCAAAACCAATAAGGTGTCAATTGTTGTCAAAATTCCCTTTTTAATTTAAGTTTAAATTTAGTTCTTGTTTGTTTTAAGTTTTAATGTTGCCCTACTTATAGGCTGAATTTGGTCTATTTAATTTACCTATCTAGAAACCGCAAGCAATATTTGTTTTTGTTTTTAAATCTTATTAATGAATTACTGAGATTAATGACTTATTCAAAAATTGCTACTTCTATTTACAGTTCACATGTGTTCACAATTTTTTTTTTTTAATTTGAAAACAATTTTGAAGTTTTTGCTGCAATATCAGCAATAAGTGTTTTCAGCTAAGGGTTCCAAGGTTCCAACCCCGTGCTCTGGTTTTAAAACTTACTCTGTAAAATGCTTGATCAAGCCCTACTTGAGCCTGAAAACAAAGCTAAAACCAATTTTGGCTCCCAAACTTTCACAACGAAATTTCATTTTGTTTTTTTCCCCGAAAAATCCCCGAACCTTGAAGACTTGTTCACGAAAACTCCCCGAATTTTTATAATCAAAAGTGGAAGCCGAGTCAGATGGTTAAGTTGTGGGAGAGGTTTACAGCGATTTTATCAGTTACGAGAAGAAATTGATTTGTTTATGAAAGACAAAAATAGTCTGTGCCAGAATTAAGAAATGATGAGTGGTTATTGAATTTATGCTTTTTAGTGGATATTGTCAACAAACTCAGTGAATTAAATATATCATTGCAAGGAAAAGATAACCTCATAGTCTAACCTCATATATTTAATCACATCAAAAAATTTCAGAAGAAACTGCTGTTATTTGAATCACAATTATTGAAAATTAATAATGCTCACCACTTTCCAACGTTGGAAGTATTTTAAGAAATCAAAATGTAACAATTATATCAAATACGTGAAAGAAATAAGAAAATTTGCTGATGCTTTTGAAAGCCGATTCAATAATATAGAGTTGAAAAAACAGCAAAATTTTTTAAATACATTCATCTCCTTTTCATGCTTAAATTGAGTCTGTCCCAGAATATCTCCAAATGGATCTGATTGACATAGAATGCAATATGAATTAAAACGCATGTTTGAAAATTTAGGATCAAAAATAGATTTTTTTTTACATTTACGTCACAAAAGAAAAATTATCCAATTCAAGAAATTTGGCACAAAAAATTATTAGGGTTTTGGGTCAACTTACATTAGCGAATCGTTTTTTTTTTTTTGTAAATGAAATTGACCAAACACAAAACAGCTCAAAAATAACGGACGCTAACCTTCAGCACCAATTACGTCGCGCAAATACCCAAACTGACATCGACTTGCAAAAGCTAAGTGAAAAAGTGGAGAAACAAATATCGCACTAGTGAAACAATTGTTTTTCTATGGTTTTATATTTTATTTCGTTATTGTTTTTTATTTTCAGTACTATATATGTTCTACAATGTGTATTTAGTATCACTATTATTATTATATTATCTATGTTTATATGTAAAAATAATAATAAACATAATTAATACAAATTCATTGTTTTTCAATTTATCACTCCAAAAATATCTATGATAGGTTTAAATCTAATATGGGTATATATAATTTTATATGCGGCCCGCGGAGTTATGATGCATTTCCTTACCCTTAATAACACCACACGTAAAATTAAGACGGAAAAGAGAAAGCAAGACATATAAAAAGAATTTTGTATAGGAATTCTTGCAAATTCCCCCAGTGTATAATTTCTCTTGACAAGTTCACCTCCTGGAAACTTATCTCCCCATGGAAAATTCCCTCGTGCAAAAACACCCAGCTGAAAATTCGTCCCCCCCCTAAAATGTACGTATACCTCCCAATAACAAATACTATGCAGAAAAAATGGGCAAATTTTATAACTTAAAGACATTTCCCCTGGGGCTGTGGTTGGGGGTCATATTATATCCAAGGGTATAGCTATTGGGCCTTTCAACTATGATGAACAAAATGGTTATCTCAAAATTTCGATCGGATGATTTCTGGAAAAAAGGGACAGGGAGGGGGCCTTGCTGCCCTCCAATTTTTTCGGTCACTTAAAAAGGGCACGAGAACTTTTAATTTCCGTTCGAATGAGCCGTCTCAAAATATTCTTGGACCACTGGGTTGATAAGGTCACCCATAAAAAAGCAAAAAAAAAGTAAAAAAAAAAAAAAATAATAAAACACGCATCCTTGATCTTTCTTCTCGCAAAAAAAAAATTACAAAATTCCCATTTTTGTAGATAGGAGCTTGAAACCTCTACAGTAGGGTTTTCTGATATGCTGAATCTGATGGTGTGATTTTCGTTATCATACAATCCTTTTTTTTCGAAAATCAGGCACATTTTCTCAGGCTCGTAGCCGTTAATAAGTAAGACTAAACTTAATGAAACTTATATATTTGAAATCAGCACAATAAGCCGATCCTTTTGATATATCTATTGGTATTAAAGTTTCATTTTTTAGAGCTTCGATTACTATTGAGCCGGGTGGCTCCTCACTTGCAATTGTTTACTACGAACTGTTTGATTGAAAAACCAAAGTTTTTTCTGAGGGAAGTAGAGATAAGTTGAAACTTAAAACGAAGAAAAATTGTTACTTCACAGGCAGTCCAACATATATCGATAACGCTAGTGCAAATAAACCAACTGGTGATATTCTTCTATGTTTGTAGGATTATGGAAAACTAGCGCTTTACTGAAAACACAAAACAATATAGGATTTTTGGTACAGTAAGAGCAAACCATTTAAGGATTCTAAACAGTATTTTAGGATTTTTGCTTAGTTTTTTTTCCTTTAATTTGGCATCACTTATGCACAATGAGCTCAGTCCAATGATTGACTGTGATTGGCAATGATTGACTGACCTGAAAAGGACATTTCATGATAATTTTGTTGACAAGTTCGAAGTGAAGCAATCTTGGTAGTATTAGGAATAAAGACTCGCTTTAGAATTTGTATCATAACTTGAAATTATCCTTTGTATAGATAGAAATAACCGAATTTCCAGAGTTCCTATTATGTTTTAAATGCGGCCTTTTCGGCCAACCATCTAGGGCTAAACGGAAAGCAGGTCGTCCCCGTCTGGGGTGGGAGGACGTAATAAAGAAAGATTTAAAGGAAATGGGAACTTCGTGGGCGGGTGTAAAAAGGGAGGCTTTGAATAGATTGGGGTGGAGGAAAAGCGTGTGTAGCTCTGTTGGACTCAGGCGGCTTGGTGCTGCGATAAGTTGTTACTAGAAGTAGTAGTTTAAATGCTCTTCATTTCGAGCAATACTAGGTTAAGATCAAGATGCTACCTGATAAATCAATCCATTATTTTTGTATGCAGTTTAATGACTTTGCACTTATTAAGATAATATTTATTTTTAAGCCTAAGTTTTTAAGACAATTTTGATTGTATACTGAAAATTACTGATATCAAAGCTCGTGTAAGACTATGGAAAGCGTTATAGATTAGTTAGTTGTTGTGAGGCCACGTACTCACTTTTAAATCCTAAATCAGTATTTTTCTTTTTCATACTTGGGTTTTGTGTTTTCAGTAAAGCACTAGTTTTCTATAATCCTACAAACAGGGAAATATCGCCAGTTGGTTTATTTGCACTAGTTTTATCGATATATGTTATATAGGCTGTGAAGTAATAACTTTTATTCGTTTTAAGTTTCAACTTAGCTCTTCACTTCCCTCAGAAAAACTGTTTTTTTATATTATTTGTTGCCCGTTTTTAATAAAAAAAAAATCATATGGAAGGCACAAAACCATGATTAAAAAAACACACGATACCGATACGCGCCATACTAACATACCCAACACCGATGCGCGCGATACCAATACATCCTATACGGCGTACAGCCCTTTCCCCAAGGACTATTGAGGGTCATATCATCACCTAAAGCATGTTTATTGGACCTTTAAATTATGTTGAATCAATTAGCTATCTCAAAAGTTTGGTCGGGCGACTTTGGAGGCAGGGGGCGCAGAGGAAGGGGGGGGGCTTTGCTGCCCTCCAATCCTTTTGGTCACTTAAAAAGGGCTCTAGCAATTTTGATTTTCGGTCGAACAAGCGATTAAACATTTCTGCATGATGTTCTAGAAACCCGCAAGGCCTTCCGATGTTACAGTAGCCTGTAGATGAGCAGACGATTTATGAAACCTACTAAGGGGACTAGGAAAAGGAGTATTTCGGACGGGTTCTTGTAAACCTCCAGTTATGGGTTTTGGATGATAATTATTACAATGGTACCGTTTTATAAGCTTTTCTACTTAAGAAGTGTCACCAAAAGTGCCGTTTTATGTGCTATATGGCACTTACGGATAGTAAAATTAATAAAAAGCCCGTAGATATGAGCAATAGCTTTCAAATGAGCCATTAAACATCTCTCTGAGAAGTTCTGGTAGCCCAATAGCCCCAGCTTTTCCACTTGAGACATGGCACAAAAAGTGCCGTTTTTAGTGCCATTTATAGCTATTAAACATCCGTTTAATAGCAAAGCAGACATGACACAAAAAGTGCCATTTTTAGTTGTTAGTGACGGAAGATTAATAGTTTAAATGAAATGATATAGAAGTGAAAATGGAAAATAATACCGACAAAGTGCTAACCACTATCTAGAATTCTAGACAATGTTCAGTAATTTTTACTGAACATAACTGAACTCATTCAGTAACAATTGGCTGAGAAAAAGGCTGGTGTAACATCTAGGGTCATTTTGATTGTTGATATCAAGTGCAAAAGAACTAATTAACTACAAAAAATAAAAATGTCAAGTTTCAGACCAATTGATTAAACGAAAGCGCTGCGAAATGATCTCAATACTTAAGATTTACTCGTATGCTATAATTTAATTTAATACTTTACATGCTGTGTCTTTTTCCGAATTTCTCCGTGCTAGAAAATACACCCCCCCCCCAAGAAATAAATACATGCTCATACGGTTTTCCGTTCTTTCTGATACTAAACGTATGTTTCTTTCTGGATCCAAATGCCAGAAGACAGAAGATACGTGGGTAAAAAAATGGCTGTGTCACTTGAATCAGATGATGAGCCGAAAAGATTGGAACTGTGGTAGACTGATAGGACATTTTCAAGAACAATTCCATATTCTGACAAATCATGAGAGGAATGGAAATCATTCTATATTGTTGAGCTCTGTGGTGTTCTCTGAATCATAGTATTAAATGGCGTGTGAGTGACAGGGGCAGATCCAGGACCTTTTAGGGGGGGGGGCAAAATAGGTTAATCCGAAAAAAAAACATTTAGGGGGGGGCAAAATAGGTTGATCCGATAAGCGTGCGTTATGAGCAAGTTTAATTAACGCAAACTTGAGTTAATTAAGTAAATCACAACTGCTTTAGACTACGCTAGGGGGGTGCCCCTCGCCCCCTGGGTCCGCCACTGGTGAGTGATGCAATCCACAACAAGTCTTTTCTGGAGCCAGGATGCCATTGGACAAAGTCTATGGTGTAATAGGTAATAGCTATGAAAGCGTTTCCGAAATTATATACTGGACCAAAGAAGAAAGTTTATCAGGAGGGAAAATTCAAAGGCTGGCCCTTATTTTTGTCCTGTGTGGAGGTTTAGATGAGAGCGTATATCACTTGATGTATGAATGTGAGGAGCTGAGTGATTGGAGACTAGAAGTGTTTGGCAGGAGGGATTATGATTTTGAGTGGTTGGTGAATGTGTGTGCGGATGTGTGTTTTATGGGTATCAGAAGCTTGGCACGATTCCTTCGTCTCGCGATGAATCATAGAAGTAGATTTCTGCAGGATTAGGTTAGGATTTGTGCAATTTCTTTGTAATGGTTCTTTGTTTATATTTTTTGCCATGGTCTATGGGCTTTTAGCACAAATAAATTCTATTCTATAGCTGTTTCTGGAAAAAGACCTTAATCTTATAGAAATCAGTATCTTGGTCATCATCGTAGAAACCATAAATTGTGTTAAACCCAGACACTGGGAACTAGCAATCTACACAATTAGCTAGTCAGCTGTTTTTTTGTGAAACCAAGAGTATTTTTTACGTATTTAATACCATTAAAACCACAAAAACTATCCAATATTGATTAAAGCACCTTGGTTGGGAGACTAGTTAGCCGTGCATATGCTTCTTACGGTAAAAAAAAAAGAAAAAAAAAGCAGTTTAAAAAAGCAAGAAGCAGTTTTTTCCAGGTTACAAAAGAAGTGAAAATTATGTGAATGACAGTTTAAATGATATCGTTCGGTGAATATGACCAGAACGTTAGTAAATTTTACTGTCACCACCTCACATATTTTGGCTAGTTACGCCTTGTATCGGGCTGGTATGTCACCAACATAGTGCCTATTGAGGCGATGATTTGCGTACCTTCCTTTATCCCCAGTTGGATGACAATTCCCTTTCCCCATAACGGCATCTCTATCACCGACAAGCACGTGTTCTTTTGTTCTCTGTGTAGAATAGCTCCTCTTACCTAAGGGAAACTTTCTTAATTTTTTCTATGGTGTATATGATCAAAAACTAGACATTTTTTACCACTTTTACAAAGAGAGCAGTTACATTTTAAATTTAGTTATTATTATGCTCATTATGTGATTTTTTCTCAAGATTTTAGTGCTTTTATTTTTGCCCTCATGGCAAGAACTATCTTTATCTATGTAAATGCGTATTTTTACGAGGGAAGACTTTTCAATTTTGCATGTATTGTATCTGCAGTCCATGAGGTATGTACATCAATTCTATTTGTATTTTTCTTACTCTTAACGAGAAATGTAACTTGTCTTTTTATTGTCATTTTGCCGGCATTTATGGTGTAGTTATAACGTTTTCGGTTCACCTGGTGTTTTGAAAAATTGGTCCAAGTGGCCAAGTGGCGCAAGTAACCTTTTATTGACCAAGTTATCTACACTTGTAAATGAAAATCCATAAATCTTTAAATCTTCAATCCATTGACCATTCCCCATTCATATTTTTTTACTTTTTAATAAGGACAATTTACGTCATGCAATTCGAAAAACTGCCTAAAAATACTACGATTGAAAAATCACCAGTTTTATTCTATAGAAGGTAAGCATACTAATGTCACCTTTGTTAAGGCCACGTATGAGAATCATCAGGAACAACCCAAATTTATGAGGCTTGTGCAATTCCTATGAAATTAATCCTAACAGTCTAAGCTTTATTGACCAAATAGCCGTTAGCACTGTTTGTAAAAAGAAGCTTCTAATACGGATAAAATGATTGATGACGGAAGTAGTTAGACAAGAAATATTGTGCAATCACCCAACTTTTGAAACTTTGATGCGAAAAATTTTTAAATTTGCATTCCGAGATTCACAAGTCAAATTGACTATCGAAACTGTTTTGAATGGGACCAGAAGACATTGTTTCTTGAACTTGTATTTCTATAATTTTTATTGGGTAACTAACGTTAATCTTTTCTTTCTGATCATTAATGGTGATAATAGGATTTAGTATGGCATTCCACTTAAGGAAAATTTAAGATAGTTTTTTATTTAATTTTTAGCCGAGATAACACAAATATTTCAATTCTTTTCTAGTACATTACCGGTATCTTGGCGTATCTACCTATATTTTTTTTTTACTGATCTTCAATATTTCGTCAATTTAAGTAAATAATTGTGAGTGCAGCATGAGCGTAGGCAGCATATTGTCTAGGGGGGGGTGGGGTAGTCGATAGTGTGATGGAGGGCCTTTTATCAACTGCTTTCAACCATCTGCTTTTCCAACCATATCTAATGTCAATTTGAAGGTCTAGAGGAGGCAGCTGCTCCCCCCCTGCCTCCCTCCCTACGCCCATGGAGTGCAGGACACTGTATATAAATAATATAACAGTAAGATCACGGCTCAGTGATTTTTGACTTCATTCTCGGCGGGTACAAACAAACAGCTCCTCCCATTTAATCTGCCATCAGCGATCCAGTGTATATTACCCTGGAACACGCATCAACTTTCTCAAAATGCCTTTGAAACCAACACGACTTCGAAACCTACTTGTAATTCCTAAAAACATCTAATACTAACATTGCACTACTAATTACCGATTTTTATATATGTATTGGAATAAATTACTTTAAAATTCGATTCTTTAAAATTTAGTATTATAAAGGTGAAGCCAAGTTTTGCGCTCAAGAGAAATCTGACTTGTCTCCCAGTGAAAAAATCTAATGTCGCTTATGTTTATATACTTGTTTAAATGTTCTCCGGAGCACTTGGATCTCAGCCCGGCTTTGTATAATGGTTGAGATAGGGAATGATCATACTGTATTATTTTTATATACAGTAATGCAGGGCTACTATAGGTTCAACGAGTCAAAATTATGGACTTTATGAACCTGTTTTCGGAAAAAGGGACCTTCCTATCACCGAAAAACGGACCCATAGAGACCTGGTCCAGCTGTCGCTTGTCCTTTCAATGCCACAATCGACATCACTCAATAATCAAACCGATTTCTCATAAATCTAAAACCAGAACGATCGGCAATGTAGCGTCATCATCTTCTGAAAAGACATGGGTAATATCAAGATGATCCAACCCCTTGGCTTTCCATATGGATATTCTCGGTTTTCTTTTTTTTCATTTTTGACTATGAAGATACAAAATTTCGAAAAATACACAAATAACAACTTGGATCAATGGCCAGAAAATCCTCACAAGACCGCAGCATTTCAAGATCCCTTGTTTGCTTTTGTTGCTATTTTTTTTGCTATGGCTTTGCTTCGTTTAAACTTTCAAAGGTTTTCGATCATGTCGATTCTAGTGGTGTATTTTTCGATCTGAGGCCATTTTCGAGAGGTTACCAGTGTTTTTATTTGTTTTTTTCTTATTATTAACTCCGAACTAAAAGTTTTGAGACTAAATATTAACGTTGAGTTAAAATTGAACAATAGTTACCACTCCTAGATATCTTTTAGTTGAGTGTTTTTAAGAATTAATATTTTTTAAACTATTTTTTTTTTAATTTTAGGGATCTTTTGGCAGCCCTGTGAGTGGTCATTTCAGGTTCCGGAGAAAGGAATCCTTGCTAACACATATCTGTCGGGATGAGCAAATATTTATCATGTTCAAAAATAGGTGTCATTTTTAGTGAAACTAAGTTCATAACTGAATTATATTTGAACGGTGGCAGATGCCATGGATAGAACTGACCGACAAGAACAGAACATAAAAAGTCCATATACAATCGTCACTCCTTCGTCTGACAAGTTTCTCTATGAAACAGATTTAGGTACAAGAGAAATTTAAGGTAGTTTTATTCATTTATCATAATACAGCACGATTATAATAATACATAACTGGCTATAATAACATTGCAGCACTTTAAAGAATAAAATAAATTAAACAATAGGGAGTCCAGTTTGGTCAACTCTTGGCCAATGATATCAAGAGATACCTAACTCGTATAGAAAATAGGAATCCATATACATATAAAGAAGGGCACCACCAGGAAGTTTTCCGAGAAGGGGAGGCGTCAATTACTACAGAATTTTGTTTTTATCGGGGTTTAAATGTAAGTATTTATCAATTTTGTATTTTTTTTAAAATATTTTCCTATTTCACGTGGTGAGCCATCACCTCGCTGGGCTCTTCCTGGCGGCACCTATCGAGAGGAACCAATAGCCAATACCGATCATTTATCCATCCTCTTCAGATGGAAATGATCATCCATTTCAAATGAGAAAAAAAAAATATCCGATATTAAATAAAGTAGAAACATAAAACTAATCACAACGCAACAAATTACCCTTCTTTGGTATTATGCAGTCAAAACTGCCATGTAGTAAATGCCAGCGTTGATTCATGGGCAGCTTTCTTGGAAACAGAAGAAAAAAGAAATAGCAAACACAGTTACAAAGTAACAAGTTCAGTTACAAAAGAACTAAAAAAATAATAACAAGATGAATTATATTAGAAGTGACAATGAAGCATTTTCATTTTTAAACTAATGCTATCCTAACAACAAAAAGAGGAGGAGAGAGAGAAAAAAGGTAATGATAGAAAGGATGAAAGAGAGAAGGAGTTTAGGTTGAAATAGATTTTTTTCAGCTTGAATTTATTCACGAATACATGAATACTTTATGTGAAATCGGAAAATAACGTTACTTGTATTTGTAGTCTTAATAAATCTTCAAATTTTAATAAATGCTTAAAAAATTAAACGGAGGGATCGACATGGATCTAAACAAATTGACGACAAGAACAAAAAAAAGCTTAGATAGCAACAGGAATATAAAACTGAGAAGAATGAATAAGTCAAAAGGTGTGACTATACATATATCAAACTTAGGCAAACAAGACTATATCTGGAGCTTGGCTAGTTTTTTTATATTCCTACTGACTAAAAATAAGGTAAATAACAGCGTAGATTAAATTGATAGAATGAAGCTAAGAAATTCTTTTTGAATGAAAACCAAGCTGTAGTTTCGAAAAAACATGTTCAGATGTGCCGATCCAAATAATTCAAAGAATAAATTAAATCTCATTTAGAACAACTTTGTTGTTATTTCATAATAAAATAACGCATAATAATAACAATAATAAAACAAAAAAAAAACGCTCCTAAAAACAGATCCATATACTAGTTGAAAAATAACTGAACTAGCACCAACTCAGGATAATACTAAAAAAAAAAAAAAAAAAAAAAAAAAAAAAAATTCACTCAAAATTTTTGCTCAGAAAAAACTTTCAATATGATAAATAACTAATATGATGTTACTAAATCTATAACAGAACGATCTTTTAACAAAATGAGCACGTTTCCCAAAAAACTCAAGAAAATTCTTACGACACGTGAACAACGATATTTCTCAAGTCAGCATCCATGTAAAAAAAAAAATCTTTATCCAAATGGGCAGTTCAAACCAGTATATTTCCATTCTTTCTTTTTTTAAAATATCTGTTGCCCGTCCGTTATAAAAAGAAAAATTATGAGAGCCTAATCTAGGTAAAACTAAAAAATTACGTCATAAAACCCTTAAAATACAACGTAAACAAAAACGTAAATTTTCCAGCAGTAGAATATCTTTTTTTTTGCTTTGTCTAATTTTCAAGGAAAACTTTTCCCGCTCGGGCAATTACTGCCCAACCGTAATTAACCTTACACATTTATGATTAAAACCCCGCCAGTTTCCTTTATTAACATTGTCCAAATTTTCAGTATTAATTCTGTTTATACTCATTTTCTTTACCGATATTTCACATATATCAAACATTGAAGTTTCATCATTCTGAGCAAAAAAAAAAAAAAACAACTATTTTACATATAGAATGGACTAGTTAAAAAGCCGCACTATCATTCATTATGCATTCGCTCATCCATATCAAACAATCTTGGAACTAAAGTCGCTTAGAATTTCTATGGATTGTGCAACGTTAAAAGCCTAAAAGATTATATGCATATAAAGTGGAACTAATTCGGCTTTCTACAGAGGCTGTCACTTCCTTCAGATTTCGCTGATACGAATCCAACGAAAATAAAAATCATTATTGAAAAACAGGCGACAAAGATAAGGACTAGGATATCTTGCTCAACTTTTCTCCTCGCCTGAAAAACAATATAACATCATCTTTATGTTACTCTTATACAAAAAGACACACAAAAAAGGCAGTATGGAGGAAGGTTAACTGGCAGTAACTGGTCAAAGCTGGCTTACAAGACTGGCTAGTGAAAATTCTCTTGAATATCCACTGAAAAAGCAAGAAATTCAAAAATCACTTGAGCTTCCATTGTCCTAACCAACTTATCTCAGTCAACTGACATTAGCGATTTGATTTCAGTAAAAAAAAAACTATACAATTCGTGAAGTTATTGATATTATTGTTGATTTAAAAAATAAAGAAAACGGTGAGAATTATAGTTTTTTAAAAGTAATTTTAGTTTGACCTGAAAACCAATAGCCACAAACACTTTCTACTAAGGGTCGGAATTCCCTTTCTAAGTCCAACCAATTTCTGTCTTCTCGTGGATATCTGTCTTGCAGCTTTCCGCTAGTATCGAACATAGGATGGAAAGCTGTGCCCGCTTTGCAAGCCAGCTCCCGAATCAAAGTTAAGCAGTGATTTCTCAAAGCGGTAACGGTGACGAATTAAAGGTTAAAGGATAACTTTCCAAAAATTAACCTTCTAAGTTTTAAATCTCAAGGAATCCAATGCAGCTTATTTATTCGAATCGTAATGAATAATTTTCAAATATTTAGTAAAAGACATATAAAAACAACGTCTCATTTTTGAAAAAAGGAACTCCTTCGACTTGTGTATCGTTGAAAATTACCATCGTTTTGCATAGTAAAAAACTATTCATACTATTGTGTTCTTTTTCGGCCCCCTTCGAAACTAATTTCTGAGTTCATTGGTGCTAATAGGGTCGTACTATCAAGGCATTTTAACTTCCCTATCTCACCCAGTTGTATCTTGAAAAAAAAAATACACAATTTCCCTTCATTATTTTAACCACTTCACTTTCACTTGCATTCACAGGCGCCTCTTTTTCTGATAACTAAGCAAATAATTTATTCCGTTCCTCAATTTCCAAAAAAAGACGTGTTTCTCACTAAGGTACTTAAAAGGAATATTTTTATTCATAATTCCCTTTGCCCTTGTGGTTAACATAGTAACCTATCTGCAATAAATGTCTGAATACTCATTTGTCAAACGTAGAAACAATGCTATAAGCCACTTAGCCCGATGACACTAAAGCAAACATCTCAAAAACGCATATGTATCTTGCATCTTTGACACACTATGTAATTTCATGTTTTTAACATAGCAACAAAATGCTTGCTAAGTTGTTTTAGTTATCAATTAAATGTAAAAACATACAAGCTGTCTCAAATAACAGTAATGAACGACAACTTAACACATTAAAATGGAAACTATTAACTTAACAAGCAACTTAACAAACGAACGGAAATTTTTCTCCCATTCTTTGCGCTTTATTTTAACTTTATGTCCCAATTATTTAAGAACGAAGCGGGTGGTAGGGGAGGGACCAGCCCCCCTCGTATGGGGAATGATTTCTGCTCGTTTTAAGTTTTAATGTCGCTCTTTACTTTCATTTGAGAAAAGTTGTTTTATATTTAATTTCAATTCGTTTTCCATAGTATACACAGGGTTACCCGAAATGCGACGAATACTACATCTCATCAAACCCGACTCACTAAATTAAAATTTAACTTTTGCATAGCAAGGGTCCAAGAAATAGATAATTATATATCTATTCTCTTTTCTGAATAATTGGCACACTGACGCTTTCTGGCATGAAAAAAACGGTCTAGATAGGTCATAACTTTGGGAAAATTCATCTAGAGCCTTAATCAAAGAAAAACAAAATTGTTTGTATGAATAACGTCACTTTCATTCGGCATTTATAGAGCAACTTTCACCATTCATTTCCAGGGGTGATCCTATTATTTTTGGTATTTATGGCGCAACATAAACTATACAAGATGATGAGTAAATCAAAAAAGGTGGAAAAGCCATATATAAATATATATATATATATATATATATATATATATATATATATATATATATATATATATATATATATATATATATATATATATATATATATATATATAGTTTTTATGAGATAATTTAGAAACTATCGACAAAAACTATGAAGCTACAACCGTTATAAGAAAAGCGGAATAGTGAATATTCCTCTATCCGTGCAGATATATTTTAGGGTCTCATAAAAATGTTGAGTGTCTCAAAGTTATGTAAACATCTGCTTTAAATTACTTAAATTACATTTAAAAGTGTGTCAGAAACAAAAAGACTGATGTTCTCGAAATATTTTTTACGAATATCAAACTTGAATATAAAAATGGGAGATGAAGGAGGGATTAGTAGCCCTCCTTTACATTTAAGAGAGCCTTTGGTCAACAACTCGTAGTTACAAACTACAAGTAAGAGCAATTTTTTTCAACAGAAACCGAAACCATAAAGGTCTTGATCACAGCATTTGCAACAATAAAGTATACTTATGCTGATTCTGAAATATAATATAATATATTTGTAATATATTACAAATATAAAATTAACACATTTTTGTATGTTCAGAGTCAGTATGATAAGTATACTTTATTAATGCTGCAAATGCTGTGATCGAAACCTTTTATGGTTTCGGTGACAACACATAAAAAAGTGCAATAGTTTAATATTTTCTACTTGTTTAAAAGAAATCATAAATCAACATATACATCGAAGAATCAAACATTTATTATTCATAAACAAGAAGTTTACCAGTTTTTAATAATTAAAGCGAACTAGTTATTATTACAGAGATATATTCCTAATCTCACAATGGCATATTAAAATTTGATTTTCTTATCTATTGCGCTAATAAAATGAACCAATGAAAATCGTTGCCAAAATCAAAGAGGAAACTAAAAATCTTGGCATAAATTTCGTAATTTAGAATTTGGTCACCTTTATTTAACCTTTAATATCTATGTTGTTTTACATCAGCCAATCTTTATCATTTGCAGAGCCAAATAAGCTACTTCAGGTTTATCAAATCGCATGCCCATTTTTTCTTTCATTTTATTTTTATCTTTCGCTTATTCTTAATTGCAGAATTTTCAATTTCGAAAGAGAAAGCGACAAGATATAAAAGCGCAAGCTATGGACCGCATGCAACCATCAGGTCAAAGGTTGGCTAATCCTCTTTTAAATTGGTATTAAAACATGTTAAAAAGGAAAAGAATTATTTGCTGCAGTCGTAGTGGGGCAAATATGATTACAAAATTCCAAATAAAATTAAAAATTGACATTTTAATCACGTACCATACGTTTTAAATTTCTAGAATATTATCCTTTTCCCACTGAGTGTATGTCAAAGCGGCAATTTTAATGAAAAAAAAGGAGAAAAAATTAGTTAATTAGCTTACTATTCTAGCCTAGCGGTCTAGCCTAGACTAGCCTAGCGGTGCCGCCTGGGTACGTAGCACAGGGCAACTAGTTCCAATACTGATGGTACTAGGGCGTGGTATCGAGTTCGAGCGGTCCGCAGTGTTTCGTGGAGTATTGTGCCCTCAATATTCGCAAATCTAATAGGCTGCCAGGGTCCAGCCTGATACCACTAATATAAGTTCTCTGGCACTACGCTGTCACAATCAACTCTAACGTACCAAGAATTCTACGTGTTCTGCCCTTGCTAGTTTCCGCTACCCAGTACGACAAGTGAACTTTCCACGGTAAGCATGCCAAACTAATTGGCCCGAGGTGCCATAGCAAAAGCCACCATCATCAAGCTCAAAAATCGTCTGAAAAACACTTCGTTCCCCCAGGAAAGACATCTCAAATAGCACAGGCAGGACTCTCTATGGAATCAAAATCTTCTTTCCCCCAGGAAAGGTATCTCAAATAACACAGGACTCTCCCTGTAATCAAACTTGGCCCAATAAAATAACCTATTTCAAGCGCAGGCTCATAAAAAGAAGTCAAAGAGTAGAAAAGGTAAGCTTACTTCTGCTAAATTCGAATTGTATAACAAGACTGAAAAAATAACTGTCGTCTCGAGACAAAAGGTAAAAATCACCCAAGATACGACACATGTGGACCACACAAACCTAGCCCTCACAGGGTGCCACGTGAAGCTATACGTCATCCCTAAATGAATAAATTTATTCTTCGTTTCACTCTCGGTGAATCTCAGCCGAATCTGGCGTCCAAAAATATAATTTTAACAGGGACGACTCATCTTATTGCGCAAATACTGTACAAGCTATTTAGTCCGTCTACGAAAAAAGAATTACACTACAAGGGAAAACCAAAGATTACGAAGTAAAAAGAAAGAGGAGGGAAGGAGGGGTGACACAAAACTTAAAATGCATAACACCAACTTCAAAATCACCCAATCTTTGGAATAAATATTGCAAGCATTTATGGGAAACACAGTCGAGCTCATTAGTTTCCGAAATCCTCAGTGTCAAGGCTTAGGACCCATAAAAAAGAACAAAGACAGCGACCGCATCGAAAACTCGCGACTTGGCACAGAAACAAAAAATTCGTTTCTTTTCCACAGAAATGTGCATGACTGAAGAAAATGCTAAAAAAAAGGAGTGAATTTGGATCTCCTAAGGATTCGAAGGTTTGTTAAGGGGTAAATGTGCTTAAATTGCTGGACATCTATATTATCTCGATTCAGGGCGACCAGCCTTCTGTCAGACCGGGGACAGCCCAGTACTTTTGTCTTTTTTATATTAAAATGGAGACCCGTGACAAGAGTCCTTCCTGCTACTTCATTAATCTTAAAATTATTTGAGATAATAGCATCAGCTAGAATAGTAACGACGTCCACGTAGCCAAGGTCAGTTACAGAGAAGGTGACGATTACTCGAACATCTCTTAAAATCAAGGACTTTCACAATGTAATCGATGACAATAACAAACGAGTGTGGTTCAGAAGACATAACTGTGCCATAATCCCTCCTTAATCAAGAGAAGTCAAAAGGAACGATCAGCTTATAACTGTTTCTTTTACAATATCAGCACTAACGTTAGGAGTACTGTAACGAAAGTAACTAATAAATATTTTTTTCAGATTCACCATATTCCTTCATTGCATTCCGCATGATATCAGGATGTAGGGAGTAAAAACTGTTCGTGAAATCAATCAAATTGATTGACAATCTGCCGCTAAACTGAAAACATCGTTAGGAAGGCCCACGTTTTGTCTAAATCCTGCTGGTTGTAGCCTTATGCAAGAGTTCCAAGTACCCCTGAGTCTAGCCTATATAATTGCGACTAAAAACTTTTAAGGGGGGGGGGGATAGTGAGAATTGAGGATAACCCAATAGAATTTTTGCAGTCTGATTTCCCCCTTTTCAAAACGGGAATTAACATAGTTGTCCACATCGTTATTAAAATAGACGGTCTATTTTCCAATGTCCAGTAGGGAGAACTTCTAGAATATATAGATATATCTTCGTCTATAGGAATATTCAAAGGATTTAAAAGACCTGGTCTGTA
>NC_142794.1:60756374-60890962 GCF_049724085.1 Artemia sp. Qi Xiang Cuo
CTATGTAATTCTGTTTGTCTGTGCCACAGGAGGTAAACAAATAGTAGCATTGTCTTTTCTGTTTTATTTCGTTAGCTGACATCACCTTTTCTTTTTTCATTCTTCTCGTTTTTCCAATTTTTCTATTAAAAAAATCTTTCTATTAAAATAATTATTATTATTGTCAATTCCTAAATTATGAGTAAGTTTTATATTTACACCATTGATAAGCTATTCAAGTGCATTATGAAATTTAAATGGATTGTTTTAATGAGGCCATGGAGCCGTCGGATTTACTTAAGCTTCTAGAGACCCCTGAAAGTTGTATATTTCTGTGAAATAAAACGATTCAAGGAAATTCAAACCAGAGACTTTGGTTTATCAAAAGGAAGCAATCGAGAAAGCTTTAGCATGCAAACACCCACCTTGACACGATCCATAGTGGCTCTGAGTCGTTTCTCGAGCTTGGGAAGCTCACATCTTAAGTCTGCATTATCACGGACAAGCTGCTTATGAACTTTGGTTAATTGATCCAAGTTGTTTTCCAAGAAACTAATTTTCTGTTTCTGAGCCAATGATCCACCCACATCTTCATTATCATCACCAGCTTGAGATTTCTTAACACGTGCCTTGAAAAAATATACACTAATTATTACAATGAAAAATGCATCACTCGACACATTTTGCATACTTTGGAAGTTGTTCAGGGTCATCTACTTCTGATATACCATACCCTCTTCCTTAAAAAAACATCTCTCTTACAATAAAACACAAACTGGAATTGTTTTTTGGTCAAGGTTTGACCAAAGGCTTTGGTGTCACGAGCTTTTAGCTACAGCTAGGTCTAAAAGCATTAAATATTGGAAATGTTCTTAACTTTGAACTATATTTGTTTTTCTCCCTTCAACTTTGATAGATTCTCCTCAAAATAATTGATAAAGTAATGATTAAAGGGAACAGATATACTAAAGTACATTTAACGTCTAAGGCAATTAAAGAAGGCGTTGAAATAAACGAAAGAAAGAACAAGGAGAAAAGAAAAAAACCAATGGAAACAAGAAGAGAAAAAAAAATGTACTTAAAATAAATGCCAATACACATGTAAAAGCTATAATAACTTTAATAATTTCTATTGGTAAACAAACCTCAAGTATTTGTCAAGGTGGTCAAGTCAAGTATGTGTTTAGTGAAGATAAAAAAAAAACATGATTCTGTGGGTGGTCTAGAACCAACGACCCTTGGACTCTCCCATTCCGAAATGAATGGTTCAGGTAAATGGTGGTTCTAAGCATGGATAGGGGGTGGGGGGTTGTACCTCCCCCCTTCCAGTTTTTCTGACATCAGACATGGAATCTTTTTATTTTACATTTTTACAATCTTATGGTAAACCTTGCCCCCTCCCCCCATTATGAGGCCTAAAAGCGCTACTGATTCAAGAGACGACTGTTCTCCTTTCTTTATTAGTTGAGATAATAATAGAGAAAAAACAGAACAAACTTTACTGTAGAGGTACTGGAGGAAAAGAAAATAAGGAGAGAAAAAGGGCGTAATAGACAAATAAAAAACGATGATATTTGTGAGACTGCGTGACAATCATACCTGTAAATCAGCCACGAATAATTTGCGAAGGTTGTAAAGTGTTTGAAGTTCTTTGGCAACTGTTTCTTCTAGTCCCTTCAGATCTTGGCGTGCCTGTTCCCTCTTTTCGTTGGCATGAAGTAATTCTTGCAGTTTTTGCGTCTTGTCCTGTTCATCCTTTTGCAGTCGCTCATACTCTTTCTGAAGTTGCTCATGAGCCAAAGAAAGCTCTTGGTTGATACTGAGGGGAAGAAATCATAAAATACTGTATCAATTACCAAATCTACGTACTACATAACAAGCTAGGTTTTAATTATATGTTTAAAGACAGACATTCGAATAATTAACAAACTAAGGAGCTAGCTACAAATACTGCAAAGATAATATACAATGCGCGATTTGTGTCTGTCGAATACATAGGATTGGAAGAACTTACGATTTACAGAACTTTAACTACTTGATCTGGCTTGAATACGACTGAAAGACCAGGGTCAGAGGAGCAATATCCCTGGTTATGTACGTTGAACAACCCAAAAAAATCTATCAGAGCAATCACATTTTAGCATTATAGCGCCGCAGGCGCTAGGAGCCGTTAGTGAACATTTATAGGAGACTCGTGAGACATTTCCAGTTGAGTTGTATTCCTATACTGCCAAGCTTAGTACAAACACCTTGTACTAATTTGTGTAAGTTTTTTGGGAACTCTGTAATATGAATGTCAAGGATTCAACCAATCTCTATTCTTGAATAAGAAAGAAATACCTCATTATGGAACACTAACAAATGATATGCAGCGCAATAGCGCTGCCAAAGTAAAGAACGATGTTGGCACAATGTATTATTTATCTTTTAGACCAGGGTACTTCGTATCGAAGTTGTCGTAGAAACTTTTCGATTGGAAATTGGAAGGGCTTGTGCCCTTTTTAATAGTCGAAAGCGATTGGAGAAAAACTAACACCCCTCTCACACCCACCATTTCCCCAAACACATCCTATAAAAATTTTGAGATAGCCATTTTGTTCGAGATAGTTGAAAAGTCTGGTAATTATGTCTTTGAGGATAAAAAATCCCTCCAGCCCTCAGGGCAAGGGTTGTAGATTATACCCTGGGGGCATATAAGGTTTTTATAGAAAGCATGGTCATATAAACTTCGGAGGGGGCTCATCGGATTGGTAATCAGACGCTCTATTGCTCTTTTTAAGAGTCAAAGTGATCGGAGGGCAGCTACCCCCCCCCCACACGTCGTATTTTCCTGAAATGCATCTAATAGAAATTTTGAGATAGATTCCTGAAATGCATCTAATAGAAATTTTGAGATAACCATTCTATTCAAAATAGTCTAAATATCATATAACAAGGTTTTTCGGGTTGGAAAAAAACCCGGAGATTAGAGGCAAGGGTTGTAAGTTATGCCCAGGGGATGTTTGAAGTTTTTACTGAAGGAACGATTGTTTAACTTTAGATGAGGCTTATTTGGTTGAAAATTGGAAGTTCTAGTTCCTTTTTAAGCGCTAAGAGTGATGGACAACATTTACCCCCCCCCCCCCCATTTTATACAACCCCTCCTTTCACCAAACGCGTCTGATTGAAATTATAAAATAGCGATTTTTTTTTCAAAATAGTCCAAAAAACATATAATAATGTCTATAGGGAAGACACAACCCCCCAGCCCCCTGGGGATAGGGTTGTAAATTATTTTATTGAGGGCTAAAAGGTTTTTATTGAATGCGCAGTAGTATAAACATCAGATGGGGCTTATTTGATTTGAAATTGGAAGTTATAGTGTCCTTCTTAAGAGTCAAAATGATTCGAGAGCAAACAGCCCCCCCCCCCTCTCCACGCTCAGCCTTTGCCTTAACACCTCCGATCAAAATCTGGAGATAACAATTTTATTCATCGTAGTTGAAGGTTTCGGAAGTTATGTCTGTGAGGAAGACCCCCCCCCCCCCCTACAGCTCTCAAGGAAAAGGTTGTAAGTTATGCCCTTGGGGCATATAAGGCTCTTATAAAAAGGGCGGTCGTATATGCTTTGGAGGGGACTCATTGGATTGACAATCATAAGTTCTAGTGCGCTTTTTAAGAGTCAAAGTGATTGGAGCGCAGCTACCCCCCCCCCCCCTTAAAAAAACACACGCACAAACACGTGGTGTTTTCCTGAGATGTATCGAATAAATACTTTGAGACAGTCCTTTTATTCAAATAGTCCAAATATCATATAACAAGGCTTTTGAGGTTGATACAAACCTCCAGAGCCTGAGGGCGAGGGTTGGAAGTTATGCCCCTGGGGAATTTAAGGTTCTTATCGACGGGACGGTTGTATAAGCTTTAGAGGTGGCTTATTTGATTGAAATTGGAAGTTCTAGTTCCCTTTTAAGAGACAATAGTGATGAAAATCAAGTAAAACCCCACCCAAAAACCCCTCTTTTCACCAAATGTATCTGATTGAAATTGTACGATGGCATTTTTTTTTTAATAGTCCGAAGAACATGTAACAATACTTCCAGGGTTAGCACAACTCCCCAGAACCCTGGGGTAAGGGCTTTAAGTTATGCCCTGGGTTATATAAGGTTTTTATGGAATCGGTGGTCGTATTAAATTCAGATGAATCTCATTTGATGGAAAATTGAAAGTCAAAATGATTTGAGAGAACCCACCCCCCTCCACGCCCATCATTTCCCATAACGAATATCCAAATAAAGTTTTGAGACATCATTTATTTCAGTATGCAAATAGTGAATATTTTTAGCAGTATGCGAATAGCATCTTTTTTTAACACCCCCTTCAACACACGACGAAATTTTTAACTTAATACCATCAACCGGCCCTGAAGCATCGCTGATACGTCCTCTTGACAATCTATATGGATACATGTTTCGATTTATTTCAATACAGTTACAATATTGCCCAAAATTTTCGCCTTAATATCCTTAGGTTTATTAGTTGTAGTAGCAGCACCAGATAATAATAGTAGTCTTAGCTTTAGTAGCAGTAGTAGTAGTAGCAGTAATAGTAGCAGTGGTTGTAGGAGTAGAAGCATTAGCGTTATGATGCAAATATTGTCTTTTGGCAATATTTCCCCCCCAACAAGTTTTGTAAGTTTTAATTTCACACACAAAATTGTTCCTAATATATTGTTGATAGGCCCTTTTGACAACCTGTATACGTATGGCAGGTTGTCATCCGTACGACAGAAATATTCTCTGAAAATCTCACCTTCATAGGTTGTGGATTTTGAGCTAGCCAGAAGACACTGTGTGTATTCATTTAATGCTGCCTCTACGGTTACTATAACTAAAGACACTAATTGCATTAAGTTGAAACTTTTAGGGAACGTTTAGGATGAGTTTCCGTTAGACGAAAAACCTATATCCATACAGGTATTAAAAGGGCAAGGATATATAAGGACATAGGCAGCAATGCTCTATCATAGCTAGTAATATCATTGATATTTTAAAGGAACTAATTTGATTGAAAATTAAAAGTTATAGTGCCCTCTTAAGAGTAAAAAATGATTGGAGGGCAATCAGCCCTCCTCTTTAGCTCATATTTCTCCAGACACTTCCAATCAAAATTTTAAGACAGTCATTTTGTTCAGCTTAGCTGAATGGTCTAGTAACTATATCTCTAGGGTAATTGGGTAGTTCAACCCCCCACAGTTATGTAATTTGCCCATTATTCTTAAAAACTAAATGTTGCTTTAAAATTAAATAAAAAAACACTTGTTTGTATGCTGGTTGCTAATAAGACATCTCAGCAATATAACAAGAACAACTGAGATTATTAAGTTCAAATTTTTGGGTCTACTTCTATTACTACTTCTGCTCTTAAAATTATACTAAATAAAAAGAGTGTAATTGTATCCAGGCTGTAAAAGAGCATATATATATAATTTTTTGGAATGGTATTAACTTTTATTTATCAAGTCAACTAGAGGATGTATATGAGTAAATTAAACACTACTATTTGCGTCGTGATTTTCAAGAGTTTATGTTGTTAAAAATTGCTGGGAAAGTTTGTCCAGCATATAAATAGCAGGCTAAACTATAGATTCTTAAAGGAAAACCGGAAAGATTCAAACTATTATTCTCTTTTTCCCTGAAAAAGACTATACCAATATAAACGAGCAGAAACTAATTAAAAAAAACTTTTTCCACAATATAAGTTTTTTAAAAAAAAGTAAAGAACTCTATTAAACCAAAAATGAACAAAAATAGAATCAAATAATCTACCAAGCATACAACTACCACAAATCAGTATCATTAAACAAATGAAATCCAAAACGAACAGAAATTAAAATAAATAACTGAGTCACACTCAAAACGACCAGAAATTAATGAGTAGGGTTCTAAACCCCTATGCTTTCTAAAAGACAGAATATAATTTGTACTTTACTGAAAAAAGTTCTTTTAAATGTTTTCCCTTATAATTTTAAGAAAAGAGAAATTAATTAAGATTTTAAGGAATAAATATCAGCATATGTATATTAAACAGACAATGCACATTTTTTTCAATAAATTCATTTGAATTTTTTTTTATCTAGAAATGATCAAAATTATGTTCTAAATTTATCAGCCTCATCATCGAAAAGATGGGAAAAAACCATTGTCAACCCGTTCATGGCAATGAATGGTTGCTGTCACCCATTAAAAGTTAATTAGAGTATAACAACTTGTAGTTTTTAGAAAGGAGAAAAATAACCCTAAAAGATAAAAATCTTGATTAAAATCTCATTATCATGTCTGGTAACCATAAAACGGAGAAGGAGAGTGGTTTAAGTCCTTATCTAGAAATTGACAAGATGTCCTATTACTCCCGAGAAGTATGGCCACCGACGGGGTATTTTTATTTTTTCAACCAGAATTGAACGTCTGAGCCCCCTATTGAAGCAACAAAAGATATGCCACAGCAAAGGGTTAATTTCTGAAATTTTTTGGGAGAAAATAGTTTAACCATTATCGCCAGAACACTATCGAGCGAAAACTGTGATGTAGCCAATCAATGTCTCTCAGTTCCGTATGCTATAATTGCCACATGATAGGCAAATCGCCCCTATACATATTTGCAATTACAGTAAAATCACAGTTCATATAATTATCCAGTAAGCTTATCGCAGATCATTTCTGGTCTTCGTTCTCGTTGCGAACAAAAATCTCCTCCCACTTCTTTCTGCATTAGCGGGTTAGTCTGTTTCCGATTGTTTCCAACAAAGTGCATTATTCGTAATAGCGGGTTTCCACTTGTTTCCGATTAGATCACAGTCTGACTTGTCTACCCGTGAAAAGATCTGATGCCGCCTACATTTCTATCTGCAAAAATGTTCTCTGGAGCACTCGCACCTTGGTCCGGGTTTTTATAATGGGTGAGATAGGGAAAGATCATACTGGATAATTATATGAACTGTGAGTAAAATTAACGATTATAATAAAACGATTATATTTAAGCTTAATATTTCTCAGCAAATTCTTTTGAGATTCCATGAAGTTATTTAAAGGCTTGCATCGTTGCACAACAGCTATTAAGGGCTGGAGATTGCCTAATAACGCACAACGTCCATTTTTAGGTCCAACTTTCTTTTAGGGGTCCTTAAAATATGAAGGAATTTTTACTCCCTGAGTCCCTTTTTTCATAGAAACATGCGAATAAATGTTCAACATGAGTGCTAAGGGGATGACATATCTTTCTTATTGCAGCTTTATTTTCCGCTTTTTAAACTTATGGTTCAAAATATTATAAATATTAATTATGCACTGAAAACAAAACAAAAATTATAAGGAGAAAAAACTCAGATGGCAGCAGCCCCCCCCCCCCAAAAAAAAATAGTGAGTAATTTATGTTTGTTTTATATTTTAATATCACCATGCAAGAGAAAATCGCTTATATAAATATTAGGGAATAAATATGAGTTTATTTTAAATGTCATTCCATATCGATCTCAAAACATTGTGAAAAAAAGGAGAAGGAAAGATCACTTACTCTCTCAGTTGGTCAATAAGGGTCTGCTTTTCGACGACTTGATCACGCAGTTGAGCTACCTGTTTCATATGAGATTCTCTGTTCTGATCAAGCTGCTCCTCTAAAGCTGCCTTTAATCGGGCTATTTCTTCCTGTTCAACCGCCTTTTCTTTGGAGGTCGTTACATGCATTTGTTCTGCAAAGAAAAACACGAGTAACGAGAAATATTGTGCACATGCATTTACTTGAATATACAAACAGAGCCCTCTATGTAATTACCAAAGTCGTACCGTAGGCTTTTCTGAATAAAACATGGCAATTTGAAATTTGTAAAATTAGTGTTCATTCCCTGTTTCTTTAAAGATAATTTCTATATAACTGAAATTATTGATAAAACTCCCCACGAACCACTTTAAAAAGATATTCAACATGAATGTTAATGATCATTTAGGGTAATGATCTTATTTTTACGGTTATAAATAAAAAACAACCAGTTTCGTGTCGTCTATGTCACCCCGAATCTTTCCGTGCCCATAAATGTTGACCTTCGTCAACTGGTGGCAACACCCTAATTGTCACCACTGACGACAGTACACTTGGCATTGCTATCAGAACGGAGGCTGAGACTCGTATTAAGTTGAGTGTATTTCTTAAGAGGGTAATTCTTTGGTTCGATGCTAATTACCGGGCATGAAACATAGAGAAGTCGAGCTTCCTGATTTTCTCACGAATTTCTCAGTCTTGCCCCAAATTTTCGGAAATTCATCTTTCAACGGGTTCTTTCAGCATACCTAGTGATCGCCATGTTCAGTTCCTGGTATTTTGCTTGATAAGGCATCATCTTATCAATTTAAAATGAAGATATCGAGGAATCTTGGAATTCTTAGAACCCTCTAACACATTTTTCCTGGGTCGATTCTAAAATTTTGTTTCATAGTTTCATTCAGTGTTACTTCACTTACTGCCCTGCTATACGGATGTTAAAATTTTCTTCCCTTCTGATACCATTTTCTAGGGTATAAGACTAAGCAAGGAACCTTGTCCTTGACACATTTAGTTCTATTATTAATCCGATACTCGATTTGAATCCACTTTACGTTGATTCATGTGCGTCTTTCGTTGTTCTTCAATTACACTGTGATGTTCCTCTGGCCTTTACAGCTAGACCGTCGCTTGCCTCTGACTATTCTCATATTATCTTCGTAATAGTGATAATATTCGGATTCCATCCAGTCCATCAGTCAGATCAGATTTCAACCCCTTGACTGCTTGTCAGTCTGCCAGGAATACTTTAGTTGGATTGGCTAGAAAGTTTTATTTGCTTGGTGCCCTTCAAAAGGTTGTAAAAATATTTTGATCGCAGAATGAACATTAATTTAGTTAATTATTTCTCTCTTTTCTTTTTTCAACACCCAAAAGCAGTTGATGTCTCTAGTCCAAGCTAAAATTGCGCGCTGTTTAGTTTATTTAGCACGTCACTTGAATCCGGTTTGGGTTTCGGCGAGTAGCCAGTGATGGAGGGGGGGGGGGGCTGATTGATATTTTCATCTTTAGTTTTGTATGTGTTTTTAACTTTCTCCTTTTTTACTTCGTCGTTTGTTTTTCGTCTTGTTTCTTATTATTTCTCCTCTCATTTCTGGGTATTGATCCCTGTGCGAGGAGGAGGGGGGGGGGTATTTGATGTTTGTTGCTGAATGTTATATGTTATTTTTTTTGCATCAGTAAAATCTTATCATAATCGAATTTTTTAAGAAGCTGCAATCTATTAAATAGCGAAACACAACCCATATCTACAAAAGTTTAAAGACACATTTTGAATTTTGAGTCTTTTAGAGGGGGCTTATTCGATTGGAAATTGAAATTTATAGTTCTTTTATAAGAGTCAAAAGTTATCATTGGGCAACCAACCAACCCCCCATCCTCTTTTCTCCATAGTTATCCCGTCAAAATTTAAAGATACCCATTTTGTTCAAAATAATCCCAAGGCTAAATAACTATGCTTCCAGTGTTGTGCCAAAAACCATTTGAATATAAACCAACACATTCGTTTGTTCATATTTAGGCCTAGTGGGGAGATTATTTACCTAAAGAAGCTTTCCTTTAGGTTTTGTTATGTTTATTGTTGATGAATAGACTTTAAAAAAAAGGAAACATTTTTCTTTCTTAAAAAAGGAAACAAAGTACCCAATGTAGAATAATGGTAACTATTATCCATGCTTAACTTTTACAGTAAAGAGCAAAAAGAAAAGAAGATTGTGGAAATTTCAAAAAATACCTTAAAAATTTCGAAAAACTGTCCTACTCAATAAATTTTAACTCTGTTTTGGTGGATAATTGCAATGGATAATTGCAAGTTTATGTTAATCACCTTAACTCAACTGGCGTAAATTCTATCAATAATTCTCTCGCTCTATATACACGTATATCATAAAAATAGAAGTGTTTGTACCCTGAGCCTTCATTTTAGCAATCTGTTCATTCAGTTGGTCAACGGTCTCTTCGAGGTGACGTTTCTTGTTTTCAATCTCTTTCATGGTCTCTTGCTGAGTTCTCATTTTGGCTTCGTGCTGCTGTACAAGCAGTCGACTTTCGCTTAATTCCTTGTCTGACTCTTCAATCTAAAAATGAGAGATCAACACATTAGAAAACTTAAAATATATACAAAACCATCTTGTTTATAAAACAGAGTTGCCGTATTAGTATAACTTTATCGAATTTTTCTCTTCTCCAAGAAAGAATAAGATTTGTTTCTGCCATTAAAAAAAAAAAAAAACAATAATAAACGATATTTTTGGTTTTGATTTACATTTTTGTTGGTTTATATTTGGTTTGGAAACGTCACATTTTGGTTTTGGTGCGCTGGATTTAGGATTCTTTGTTCGAGAGGGCGAGGGTTCGAATCCTAGTGTACCCAATTATTTGGTTTGGGACGAGGGTCAGTGGTGTGACTCTGTAAGCTCAGCCAGAGTCGACCCAGCTCTAAATGGGTACTTGGAGAAATCTGGGGGAAGGTCAAACAGGAAGGTGTGCGAAATCACAGGATGGTTGGCCCCCAGCCAACTGGCTGCACTTCCTGGCTGAAAGGGGCAAGAAACGGAGATCAGCACCGCCGGGTGGACCTTAATGGTCCTAGTGTCGTAAGCTTTACCTTTTTTGGGTTTTAATTTGTGATGATATGTAACTTCGCTTTTAATTAAAAATTCTTCCTTGCGAACATTCACACACCCTCGCAACTTGGCACGAATAACAGCCTAAGAAGGAGAGCTATTAACCTCAGGAGCGTACATGATACGTCTTAATGATAAAGTCAGGCTGTCAGCCCCCCTTCCTCCTCAATCACACGCATGAGATACCAACAAATTGAAAGGGAAGTGGGAAAAAGAAATTTATAGTAGACACGACCTTTGGCTAGATAGGTAGTGTTCTGTTTTTACCTTCTTTCGTTTCATTTAAAAAAAAAGAAAAAAAGACAAATCAACAGATAATTCTTTCAACGGATCTTACAAAAATGAAAACAAGTGTCCTTTAATAGCTTTCACGTATTTAATATCACTTGGAAATAGCTACTTTTTTAAATCTTTTCCCCGGGTATAATCATCTGGAAAACGCAAAAATAATTTGGAGCGCATTTCCACCCGAGTCATTTTTGGTAGCAACTTCAAATTAATATTTGCTCGTTACATTTCAATGTCTACTTGCTTCAATGGTTCCCAAGCCCATTGCAGATCATATAAGTTGGTCTTGTTTAAACAAGCATACTTAAAAAAAACGTTGAGCAGGCCAAAATTATTGATTATATTTTATGGCGTGGAGTTTTGATTTACAGTAAAAGGCTTTCAGCTAGTCTAATTTATTTTCAAATTCAAAAATTGTATCTATTAAATTTAACGGTGGGAAGTGCCTACTGTAATCTTAAAATCCGTAAACCAAAAAGCTTCTCAAAGGAAAAAAAACATAGTGGGCTTACTCTTTTGTTTGAATCAGTTTGATGTGATTCCAAAGTTTGGCAGCGTTGAACTAGATTTTTCACTTCTGATTTCATCTTGGAGATATAGAGACGAGCAACGGTGAATTCTTCTTCCACTTTGGATGGATCTCCATTTGTTTGCTGGAGATTCTGATAAGAAAAAAAAAAAAATAATTAAGATTTTGGGAAAAAAAAATACATTCCACAAATTAATAGATTCATAAAACCATAAAAAGACAAAAAAAAAAACTAAGTAGATTGATTGCTGAATAGTAAGAGTGACTGTTGGAACAATTAATTTATTTGAAAACGCGCGTTTGTGATTCAGCAAAATAAAATCTATGATAGCTGAATCACACTTTTTTTTAAATAAAAAAAAAAATGGCCCAATGGCCATTGAATTATAAAGAATCAATGGGAAATAGCGTCTATAGAAAAGCCATACTTCTATCGTTTATGGATCTGTCGATCAAACGCTGGCAAATTCAACAAAACAATAATATAAAAAAGAAATTTGATAACAAGAAGTTAAAATTCCCGGTCGCTTTTCTAATTAAAGGCTATTAGTTCAGTGTCTAGGCTAATTTCCTTTCTTTTTCCTATAAATAAAATAAGAATCCTCAGCATGATTATCCCCCATAAAAAACAGAAATTTATACGAAAAAAAAAAAATAAATTGTATATGAACTACTGGTTAATGCTTCTATCTCAGCATTTACACCATCAGATCTTTCGATCTCTCACCGTTTCTCTCGAATACAACCACACATTGGTGTCAAGGAAAAATAGAATTTTCTAATTCTAGCCAGTTACCCTCTCGATTCCCAAAGAAAAGACAAAAAAAATTTATAAATCTTAAAAGAAAATTAGCAGGATTAGACTATGTTTACCAGTTACCAATTGTGTTTTATGTTTTTAGGGTTTTTTTTTTTTGCCTAAAAAATACTATAAAATTACAAGGATTTCAAGTAAAATAAATCATAAAATCTACTAAATCTTTACTAAATAGGACAAAAAAATGAAGGGAGGTCAGTATTTTAGAACATCACGGAAATTTGGATTTAACAAGCGAACTGGAAACAAATTTAGCATTGGGATCTTACCTTAATGTCACCAGTATTTCCAGCAATAGCCACGCCCATCTCACCCAAGTCTTTCAACAAGTTGGTGAGCATGTCGTTTATCCTCTTTTTCTGAATGGCAGACATATCGCGAAGCTGCTGAAGTTCTGAAGCGGTTGTATGTAACTGGGTTTGTTTTTGATTTAACTCATCATTTATGCTTTCACATTCCCTGGTAAAATAAAATCGGAAAAATGATTATTTAATACATTCAGAAATTCATTTACTTGTATCATTTAAAATCGAAAAGGTAAGGTCTAAAAATCAAATATAAAGCAGTCGCAGGTTTACTTAATTGTCCTATCAATAAAATAATACGCAAAACAGTGGCCCCGGGTTCCCTGGATCAACTTTTTGAGCTACTCACTTTGACAGTTTTAATTCACTTTAATAAAATATAATTTTCATCTCCAAGACTCTTGTTGCTTTTTCAATTCTCAGCAGATAATTAGCAGCAAGTTACCAACAAAACCATTAGACCTTGTATTTAGCTTCAACATTGTGGACTGGAAAATAAACAAAGAATGACGAAAGAAATATTTGCAAAACTCAAAAGTGAACTGGAATCACTCAGTAGCTAAGAGGAATGCCACTCTTTTCAGCCGACGCTTGAGGCCTGACTATACAAGAAAGGTTCATGACCAGGGACGCAAAAACAACTTGCTTGGGTAATTAAAAAAATTATTTATAGTGAAGTTTTACATAATTACCTAACATGTATGATTATACATATATAAAATACTATTCCAGTAAAATATGGTCACTAATTTTAAAGAGAGTGCAACGTCATATTATAGGAACAAAAGGAATGCAGACAAGGGTGTGTCTAGGATTTTTGTTCGGGGGGGAAGGACAGGAGTTGGTTTTACAAAAAAAAAAAACCCTTTAAAACGCATCAAAATGTGTTTATATGTATTTTTATGAGTCGGACAAACATTTCGATGGGGGGGGGGGGTCAAGCCCTGACCCCTCTGGATTGTAGACCCGGAGAAAGGTTGAGAACCCATGCTATAAAGCTAGAACTACATTTAAACAATGAAAGAAAATTATTTCCAAGCATATCTACAAACATCGTTTTTTTTTTTTTTATTCACGATCGTTTCTTAATCCGCAAAAAAGAAGTCAGGTTTAGCAAGTAGCCTTAAGTCTATTCTCTCAGATTTTATGTCAAAACAAGTAAAAATAAGTTAACATAACAGCTAAATATCTTTGCAATAAATCGTGGCCGACCAATTCGACGAAAAAAAAAACTTAGCATTTCTAACTAGACTACCGTCAAACTAAAATTATTTCAACAACCGCCTGAAAATTCATGTATCTGTTTTTATATCAGGTTTTTCGTCAATGAAACACGTACCGAAACAGATCGCACAAAAATCTTATGGCTAAATAAACAATTGCTGATAAAAAAAGGTAAGATATAGACCAGATTTCCCTAACCCTTATTACACCAAAGCCCTTGAGTTTTGAAAAAAAAAAAGAACTCCCGAGAAAGAGTGGGATAATATTTACCACATGGACTATTTGAATTTATTTCAAGTAGTTGCTTCTACCCTTGAAATTATTTCAAGGGTAGAAGAGTTCAAGAAACACCGACAGACAATCACAGAAGCTGGCAAAATACGTTGGCATTATATATCCCAAGTAACTATTGGCTATAGCTACAATTACATAAAACAAAAACAAGCATTTTCAACTGAAAGTAAGGAGCAACATTAAAATTTAAAACGAAGAGAAATTATTCCATATTTGAGGGGGCCTGTCCCCTGCTCTTTACACTAAAGTTTCATAGTGCTTAAATAACACTTCTCGTTCCAATTCAACGGCACCTGTGCTGGAGCAATCATTCTTAAAGAATTGGGACAAAAAGTCAAACTTGAACATAAAGAGTGAAAGGTTTATGAGGGGACGGCCCATCTCATATATAAAATAATTTCTGTTCGTTTTAAGTTTTAATGTTACTCCTCATCTTCAGTTAAAATAAACTTTTTATTTATTTAATTTATAACTGTTTTCACATCATGCCCAGGCCTAACCAAGACATGAATAAGGGTTACCATTCCCATAAACCCCATTTTCTTGCTGTTGATCCCCCCTCCCCCCCCCAGCATCGATAATAAAGGTTCAGGCCAAAAAAATCCCGTCAATCAAGAAGGATCGTATATCAATTTCTACCTCTTCCCTCCCCCCTCTTCCCCAAAACACATTCTATATTTATCTGAAGGCTCAATAAGAGTTGGGGTAAGAGTTGGGCATACAAACGCACTCTTTGAAGCATCTGTCCCTCTCCGCCTACAAAATGACCCACTGCTCCTCCTCCATAATAGCTGTTGCATACATACACATCACTTTAAATAATTTTATGAAATAAGAAGCAAATCAGTTTAATCAAATGAAACATTAAAATAAATATCACACAGATTTTTCTGTAATAAGAAGGGAGGTGTATCACTTTGCAGCACCTTCATTCAGGCTTAGTCTAAACAAAGGGAGATTAGAGATTAATTCCTACGACCCCTCCCATGCCCCTTTCCATATTTACCTGAAGACTCATGGAGTTAGACAATCTGGGCATTGAAATACGTATTTTAGGGCATCTGTCACCCTCCCCCGTGCCTCCTTCATGATAGCTGGTGCACAACCATACTTCACTAAACACAATTCCATGAAAAACTAAGTGAATCAACTTATTTAAATCAAGCATTAAGACAAATATCCATATTAACCATTAATCTTGTATGGACTGCGTGACTTTTCAGGAAGGTATGCGCCACTGTGCTGCATTACTTACTCTGCAAGTGTAAATCTCAATAAATAATTTTTCAATACCTTTAAATCGATTATCATAATATTCAATCGACAGCATTTTGGTCCTCTTTGGAGCAAAATCATAGTTTGGTGCCACAGAATGCCAGAAAACGCCACTTTCTCGTGGCACAATCTTTTTAGTGACTTAAAAAAGAGCGCCAGAACTCGTAATTTCCATTTTAATAAGCTCTTTTTTTATCTTCTAGGACAAACAATTCCATAAAATCCCCCCTGAAGAACACGTATCCGTTTCTTCAGCAAAAAATACGTAAAATTTCACATTTTTGTAGATAAGAACTTGAAACCCCTACAGCAAGGTCCTCTGATACGCTGAACCTAACGGTGCAATTTTCATTAAGATCACTTCTTTGAAAATCAGGCAAATTTTCTCAGTTTTGTAACTTTTAATGGGTAATCTTATACTTATTAATTTTACATATTTGAGATCAGCATAAAAAGCAAATTCTTTTGATATATTACTTGTTATCAAAATCCATTTTTTTTTTAAAGTTTCAGTCAGCCCAAGTCGCTCCTGATGCCATTGGTTAAAAATGTGAGTCCTACTCAACGAATATTATACCATAAAAAAGGTTAAACCCAATTCAAATATGTTCTTCTGACCTAAAATTAACACCAAAACAGTATGTTAATTTATTCATAAATAATATGATTAATGCACGGTGTGGTAATTCCTAACAAGATTTTTGTTCTGTGTACAAGCAGTACAAGCAGGCACTAATTTTGACCAATGGCTGATCATCGACTGACTCAAATCCCACACACCCAAGCCAACATCAAACCCTGGTAGCGTTGTTCTTGATCTAAAGCCTCAAGACATAAATATACTATCCGTAGGCTAGAAAAGATTGAATAACGCAGGATCTATTACTACCCAGCGTATTAAATTATACACGAGTGGATTCAATTTTAATACATATTATATACAGTGCTATATTCGGCAAAGCTACAAAACCACGTTTATGTTACCAGATTGATAATGTTCAAATAGCCAATGCAATTCAAGAAAACAAGGACAACGTTTCAGCTAATCACCACATTCTCTGAACAACGGGAGGGCTATAAAATATTTCAAATACCTGTTTTTGTTTTCAACTTCTTGCGACTTTTGATCATAGTTGACAGCCAACTCTTCAAGGGCCTGTAAAACTTCTTTTACTTCTTCCTTTGCGGACTCATTCTCAATTTGGATCCTGTTCATCTCCTGCTGTAATGATTCGTAGTCTCGTCTCGTTGACCCGATAAGCTGAATAGTAAAGAAGAATTAGTAGCCAGTATTATGACGATTGTTTTATAGAAAAGAACCAAAATCTATTGAAACAAAGAAAAAGGATAAAAGGAAAGGATCGAGGGAGAGTTTCGTTTCAGATTTTTAAGATCTTAAACCTCCTACACAGATCAGGTTGGCTTCAGACACCGAAAAGCCTTAGCATGGAAATTAGCTCGAACCTTTAACCAAATCTTTTTTTTTATCCCAAAGCTATTTTATACTAGAAAAAATGCTGTTTTTTAGCTGAAAATTACTAAACATATTGCTATATTAAGAGTTTTTCTTCCAAATTACTTTCGCCATCCCCGTAAAGTTCGAGATTAATACATTCCATGATTTCTGAGTTACCAAGGAAAAAGCCAGCTTTTTGTTGCGCGTAATACCATTGTTGTTTATGATGTCACCACATTTCTTAGATGTTGTACAGACTATCGCCGTCCTCATGGTTCCAAAACTATCCTATACATATATATATATATATATATATATATATATAACGAATATAGGTTATTCATTTTTTATTGAACCATTCAAATATTATTATGCGTAGATAAGATATGAGATAAGCAAACATTGTAGTAGTAGTAGTATCAAACCTTCTTGCTTTTTGCGTTGTAAATCTACCTTAATCTTGGTTTAACTGAAAATCAATTGAAAAAGTAAATATTTAGAAATCGATAAAACGTAGAATTAAAGGTTGTACGTGCAGAAAAATTGTTTTTCCTGAGCTCAAAAAAGGAGCATCATGATATTAGCTTAGCTGATATGGTATTACAACATTACAGCCTAAATATCGGTCAGAAGATGGTCAAAAGTGACTGGTTCAGCTTGAGTGTTTTTCTATTTCAACTCTTTATAAATTAGAAAAAAAAAACACAAACTCGAAGCTCCTTTTCCTATTTCAAGCTTCTTTTTTAAACAAGAATAAAGCTAAAGAGACAAATATAGTCAGACAAAGACAAAGGTACTCCTGCCGCGTTGGGGTCAGCGTCGAGAGCGTCGCAACTCTGCTCCTCCAGGCTGATCGGTCTGCTGCTATTAGTGGGGCCTCGTCGACAGCAATGTTAGCCATCTCCAGGAATTTGTTGAGGCTATCCTTCCACCTTGTCTGAGGTCTACCCCTCGGGCGAGACCAGCCATGAGCTTCAGCGTCAAAATCGTAGACTATTCGGGCTGGGGTTGTCGTCGGCATACGCAGGCGTCCGAAGCATCTGAGAGTAGGCTGCGCTGTTTGGACGGAGAAAGGCACTTGGGAGGTGAGTGCGAGCAACCTTATGTTCCTTAAAAATCGTCCCATCGGAGTCCCTCTATCCGACGGAGCTGTTTGTTCTGGCAGACGTCTATCATCCTGAAGATTGTTGATTTGAGAGGCCAGGTTTCTGCTGCATAGAAGAGGACCAAGCTTACGGATGCATTATAAATTCGCATCTTCGTGCGCCTAGATATATGCGGCATTCTCCAGAGATTGTTGAGCGTTCCGACGATAGACGAGGCTTTTGAAATTCGGCTGCACACCTCTTCCTCTATAGAGCCGTCATTAGACAGCACGAAGCCTAGATAAGTGAATTGTATGCAACTTCAACAGGAGCTCCGCAAACAGTTATGTTCTCAGGGGGCGAGACTGGGCTTGGTGGCTCAATTACCATTATCTTCGTTTTAAGCCAATTTATTTTCAGCCCAGTTTATTTCAGCATATGGCAAGCAAGCAATCTTGCCTATCATATGGGTCATTGTTCTGAGAGGCATAGCTCTCATTCCATTTGCAGTTGGCCCCGGATCCGAGTCCAAGACTCATCTATAGCCTGTGAATAAATTGATCGTTGCCTGAAGATACGCTGTCCAAGGCTAGACACCAGATGCAGCAGGGTCTACTCAAGAAATTTCTAGTCAAGAAGCATCGTTAAGCAATAGATAGATAGATCTTACCAATCTTCAAAAATACTAACAAATAAAACTGTTTGAGTAAACCAGAAGCAAAGTTTATCCGTTTGGCTGATTAAAATTCACCGGCTTCTAAAGAAAACTGCAGGTCTGTAGCGTTGTATACTCAGTAGTTTATTTTATCAAGGGTAAAGTTAATGCTGGTTAGGTGCTGGTAACTCTCAATGAGCCTTCAGATAAACGTAGAATGAATTATAGGGGAGGAGGGGGACGTGGAAATTGACATCTAATCTCTCTTGATTTCTGGGAATATTTCTGGTCTACACCTTTGTTATTAGCAATGGGGGGAATGGAGGGGGTAATATCGTTCCCCTATTGCAAAAAAATCTCTATAGAAAAAGGGGGCACGTTTTATCTTAGGAGTCCAGTGACATGAAAAGATCATCAACACTTTGTTGTGGGAAGGGGGATTTTTATAATAAGCCAAATGTGACAAACAGTAACAAAGCTTCAAAATGTAATCCCGAAGAAAAGGAGGGATTGTGAAAAAAAAGAAACAAACGAAAAACTAGACTGGAAGAAACATTCAATTACTAACTAATCCAGTCATATAAAAATCGTTCCATTATATTTTTAGTTGATGTGATCTAAACAAGGAAAGTTAAGCACTTGCCTTACACTTAGTTATGTACGTTCAACGGCGAATCGCCATACAATAGGGATCCTTAAACGACAACGATCACTGATTTTCTTTTTCTTAAGCCAATTTAACCAAGCCTAAGACTAAAATGCACCTGTGAGCATTCACAATACATTAAACCTAAGCAGATAACAATAAATGCTGATCCTCTTTTTCTTTTTGGTCACAGGACTCGTAAATTATAATTAGAATCAGCTATGAATCTTCTTTTCAAATTTTGATCTTTATTTGTTTTGAAATTAATCAATAAGGCTTGTTTTATGAGCTTAAACAAATTTTGTTTCTGAACAGCTGATGTAATTTTTTTATGAGACTCTTTAAAATGAGATTATGAATGTACAATATAAATAAGTAAGCTATTCCTTGAAGGTGAAATAAAACGTGTTAAGGTAAAGAAGAAACGCATCTCTTACATAAATTTAGTCATTTCTATGAAATCCTTAAAAAAAACGAAATGCCTTATAATTAAGTAACTTACAATATACTCATAATCGATATGAACACTTTACATTTTGACTTGGCATTTGGTGATTCTCTGACGGTGTCAACTAATGTAATGGGTTTTGGGTCGTAACGGGTTGATTCTATGCCTGTCGTCTATGGTCAGACTCGATCTACTAGGGTGTGTCGTAAAGTTAACTTGGCTCTATGTCGTAATGTTCATTTAATCTTTGAAGCATTTTTTCACTTTCATAACTCTCCTTTTCTCGAAGAAATCGTAGAAGATGCAACACAAAATTATCAGGTTCAAAGATGCAATTAAATTTTCAATAGCTCTATAATAATAAGTTAACATACAACCTAACCTTTCAAATACCTGACATAAAAAAGAAATGTGTAGCATACGCTTTTCTTTGAGGATCGAAAAAAACAGTATTCTACCCCCCAACACAAAATTTGAGGAACATTGATGAACAAATGATTGAATATAAGGAAAAACGGGAGAACTACGAATCACCAGTGCGACATTTCAAAGACTTCTGACTAATTTTAAATTTCTTCGTTTTGTGTTTCGTGCATTCATTGCACAAATATATCCTAGACTTAATCACGTAATAATCGAGCAAGAGGTACGGGACCACAGAAAAAAGCTACATAATACAGGGATCCAGCAGTCCTACCCTGCAATGTTGAAAAAGGGAGTCGCATATTAGGCGTGCCTTGAAGCTATTCGTGACATTGGCACTGTATGTTGGATAAAAATGTTGCAATATTTATCAAACGATCATAGGATTAAAATTGATAAGTATCCACAAGAATAGTTTTTGATTATTTTATGTCGTCTTTAATCCTCTTGTATTTTTTTTGTAAATATTAAAAGTTCTGAATAAACTTACTTTCCACATGCACCATAAGTGAAAACAACTTTCAAACAAAAATAAAAAAGAGACAAGCACAAGTACCAAATGTATTGGTTACAAAAAAAAACTCATCTGAACATATGGATTAAACACATTTTGTTTCTCTACCACACACAACAAAACACAAAGATAATGTAAGTAGACAAGAGACCTAAGGTCCTAAGTTTCAAAAGTAAAATTTTGACCCCTCCCTCTTTTTATTATTAACTGACATTTAATCAAAGTGGTTTACTTGGAATACCAATTTAGTAATAGAAGAGAACGTTAAATATTGTGACATTATCTCAGAGTATAAAATTTAGCTGAACACATTAATGGACACAAAAGCTTCTGCAATCTTCAATTCATAGCTCCAAAAACCTTAGGTACTAAACATTACAATTAATTGTCAGGTGAAAATGAACATTTGCATTATCAGCGAAATTCTGTCGAAAAGCAATGCATTACTTGCATCTTTTACAAGTAATTATTCAAACCGATAATAACTTCAAGCCATTTGAAAATACAATAAAAAGGAATAAATAAAAAACAATTAACTCGAGAAGCCTCTACGAGCCACTCATTATCAACCAATAGCATATACATGATGAAAACAAACATACACAATGAGCCTGACAAACATCTAATATCACTGCGAATAATTTGTATTTTGTTAGGTGCAGCAAATTAGTAGTCTGATTCTCCAGAGACAATTGGCATCAGCAGAAAATTTCGTCTCGCGTCTGCGTCAACTAAAAGCAAAAGCATACTCATAGATTTCTATAACAGGATACAAAAAAAATAATAATCTTACCTCTTCTTGTTCCATAATTTGCTCTTTCAGCCTTTCAACAACCTGTGACTGTTGATTAATTTCCTCATCTTTATCATCAAGTTGTCGATAAAGGCGTTCTAGTTCAACTGGGAGGTTTTCAACCACAGATGCAGTCATTGGGACAGGTGGGACGGTAGCTGCCACCGAAATAACGGAGTCACTCATCACAGACGTGTTATCATCAGCCAACTGCTCACTCTCGTCAACCCTCTCACCTGATCGCCATCTAAGGGAACGAGAATCCAATGACAATAAAGGAGCAAAAATAATGGGAAAGTGACAACGACTCATCCCTAAACTCATTTTCATTTGTTTAAGAGAAATGTTTGACATAACTTGCAAAATAAAACTGTGATCCTAACGCCAATAAAATACACTTCTTGTATGCCAAAATGATAGTACTATGATTATTTTATCATAAAGGTCAAAGGCCAAAAAAACAATAACAAAGCCATTTATATTAAGCACACTGACTGATGTTCAAAACACGCCAAAACAAGACAAGTCCTTGAGAACTAAATAAACCACTGAGTTTAAAAGTTTTAACATACCCTGATGAATAGTTTTAAAACTATTCTATCATTACGCACCTTAAGACCCTGCATATTAGCCTAGGCATGTTTTTTTTCCTTTTTTTGCAAAAAAATAAAATAGAAAAAAAAAAAAAAAATCAAAAATGAAAGAACCAAAAATTGCCGATTACTTAGTCTTTGTTCCCTAATGCCACAATCACTTACACAAGTTTTCTTGTGAAAGATGGCAAGTACTATGATGAAGGGTAGAGACCTGAAATAGACGTATATCCACGGACCAACTCAAAGTAAGACCAAAAAATATAGACTATAAGGGATATGAGTTCAAATCTTAGACTAAATATTATAATAAAACTTCTGACATTTCTTTAATCACTGTCATTATCAAGTCCGTAAATAATTGGTATGTTCGAGGGGTATTTTAAAGATTAAGTCCAGAACCACATTCTGACAAAGAGAGCTAATCCACTCATCCACCCACATACACCAAAAGGACTCAAACTACAAAAACGATACTTTATTTTTTACCATTATTTTTTTTTTTTTACCACTTTACAGAAAAAAGAAGAAATCCAGGAGGGTCTCTGATGCCATTTGGATTTTTTCTTTTTCTATAAACAAGTAATCATTGTATGCTAATGTTTGCCATGAAATAAATAAGAGGAATACTTTTTCATAAACAATAAAAGAACTATGTGAATATTTAATTAAAAATAAATAACCTTTACCAGGGGTTCCATTTCTAGGGCTCAGAACATGACATGCATGACAGGTCTATTGGTCTATTCCTATCTTAATTTTAAAAAAAATAGTTAGCCCTAATTCTGAGGTCACAATCTCCTCAAATTTAGTTTTTCAGTGGTTTTAGTTTTTTAAAATACAATTCCTGTTATTTCAGTAGAATTTTAAGCCAATAAGCTACATAATACAGTTACATAAAAAATACAGCTACCTTAATAGTCTGTAAGGTCAAAATTGTTAAATTACGTTTTTAGATAAGATTATTTATGCCTGCTAAATATAAGTAGTAGCTTACTTTTTAAGTTCTTCTTCAAGTTTTTCCATTCTTGCTTTGTATTTGTTTGCCTTTTCCTTTTCCTTCTCATACCGTCGTTTCCAATCCTCGGCTGTAAGTTCTTCAATAACTTTAACTGCGTTCTTAACTGTTTTCGCACGTCGACCGAATTCCAAAGTTGACTTAGTTTCAGCTTCATTAAAGGCAGCCGGTGAACAACAGATAACTATTGTAGTTCGAGCATTACCACCCAAAGATTCCTGCAGAATTCTTGTCAATTTCGAATCTCTATAGGGAATGTGACTTTTCTGCAATTGAAACGAAAATGTTCACAAATATAATTAAGACTTTTTTTATGCACATATGGAAAGGCACTAACCATCACTTGTTGGCTATATTTCACAAAAAAAAAAAGTAAAAAACTTATTGGTACTATTTCCCATAATGTGTTACAGTAATGCCCGTGCCGCACCTTAGTCAGATATATCGATAAAGAAAGCCAAATACCACGAATGACAAGGCAATTTTCTTGATTTTAGCGTCACACTTGTATTTAAAAAGCAAAAAATTAAAATTACAAGAAATTAGTTTAAAGAGCTTGCGCCAACAGCAATTTGCGTCCAACTGTTCTCTACTAATACTAAGTCTTCTTAACTTTTGTCAGATTTCTCTCCCAGATAGAAAACCCGCTGTTCTAAGTTTCCATTTTTTCTAATTTTAAAAATTATGCCTTAAAATTCGACCCTGATTGGTCAGTCAAGAAGTTTATGTTTGAAAGTTGAACAATGTTCAACTCGAGAAATTACGAACAGCGAACTAATTGGCGCTGTAGTCGTGCATAATTTTAAAGTTATCGACAAGTGTTACCATAATGTGGCACGGGCATAAATCAGTATGGAAATTGAATATAGACTAGAGACTGTGCTTCATAGACTAGAGACACGTACGAAATAAATAATGTTTTTTGAATATTTTATTTTTAAGTTAAATTGGGGTAAGTTCGAATTGTTTTGTCACCGTTGTTTCAGACAAAAAACGCATGTTTGCTCGTCAGGGCTAGTGATATTTTGTTTTTTGCAATAAATCTTAACTTATCTTGCATATTCATCATTAGAATACGCAAAAATGACTGGTAAACTGAACGTCACCTTCAATTTCCACGACTTTCTAGCAAAAACTTTTCTTTTAAATGCTCCATAGTCCAATTAACACAACCGAATCAGCTTCCTTTGTTCTTCCAGCGAAATTGAAAATAAATTTCATGCAGGAAGGATAAGCATCAATTTCAGCCTCAAGTCTTGAAACATTTCATAAAAATTACCATTCAATAAGTAATGATACAAGTCGCTGTTGCTCAGAGACAATTTTCTTAATCATTTCAAAACTGTTCTAACTTGTGTTTGCCTCTGGAATCGAAGTATGTAGATTGATCTCGAAGCAAATTTGCACTCAATTTTAACTTCACCATTGGATCAAAAAATTTTTTAGGGGTTCAACCCAATGAAAGTCTGATGAACGAGTCAAGGCAGTAGGAGTGAATTGGAAGGGTTTCCAACCCCGATTTTTAACTATTTCTAGATTAAGCAGTGACACATGTGATTGCACATTTTCACGGAGAAAAATCACCTCTTTAGTGACGTTTTGTTCGAATAGAAAGGCTTACTTTTTTGTGAGCATAGCACTGTAATACTGATTGTTACTGGCTCACTGATACTCAAAAAATTCACAATAGATAGGCTCCTGTAAATTCCAGAATACTCCAAGTATGACTTGGAGTATTCTGGAGCACGTTCTAGTAGTAACCTAAGTGCTGGTCCAGAAGGGACAAGGCCTGAGGCATGGATATGTGTCCAGTTTAACCGGTACATTGCCTTACCACGGTCAGTCACCTATTACTACGAACGTAATATCTATTCTTCTTCCTGTGTTATCTATTCTTCTTCCTACACTGAGTCGTCACTCAACAGAGGTCTCGGCCGCCGTTTTTGCACTTTTCTGTTTCTTTCTAAAGGCCTGCCGTTTGAATAAACAATCGTAGACCATTGGCTGCAGGTTTGATTTTTCATCATGACAATGCGCGCCCACGTGTGCCACTGCTAAACCAAGAAACTATTTAAAAATTTTGGACCCCTTAAAGAGGCTCTTCATGCAAAACACTTTCGATCCAATGAAAAAGGTAAATATCAGCTGCAAAATTGGATTCAAAATCAATCTAAAGAATTTTATACCTAAGACAGAAATGGACCAGTTTTCTTTATTATACATTTACCTTATAACAGATGTTAACACATTGGAAACTACTCCACGAATTTATTAACAGGCTTTCATAAACGTTATACAATAGTTACTGTAATATGTGGTAAGAGTATTACTATCAAAAAGCTAAGTAATCTAGAGCATTCGCCTCAAACAAGAATTTTCATCCTACCAACCCATATTCAACTGTCGCAAGTTACCCCTGAGCTGACCCAGCTCAATATTCTTAAAAAAAATTGATTCTCTTAAATTGTAGATACCTCGCCTATACGTTTTGAAGAGAAAAAAGTTAAAATCATAAGATAATTGAAATTTATTAAAAAAAAAAACTTGTGATAGATAAGCACACAAATCTGAGGACAATAAAATAATATTAATAAAATCATTGACTCATTTTAAAATTGATTAATTTTCGAGATGGCCTTCTCTAGTCAGTTTTCTTTTCTCTCTTTCTGTATTTTTCTTTCCTTTGTGTTTTTAGTTTTCTTTTTCAGGTTTTAACCAGCACTGAGAAATCATACTGCCTTCACAAGCCATACTTTACACAACTTTTCTTGTATGTGCCTGACTGTGAAAATTTGCTCCCGCATGATTAAATAATTGGATAGAACACAGATAAACTACTCACGTTTCCATCAGCAAGAGCGGAGATAACATTTCCAAGAGCAGATAAAGATTTGTTGATATTTTTTGCCTCATCCAAAACTACACCCTCGGCTCCAGTTTTGCCGACCTAAAAAATAATGAAAGAAGTATCATCACCTGAGTTACATAAACTCAAACAATTCAAATAGTTTGAGACTGTCAGGGTTTATCCTATCGTATACGGGGGCATGCCAATACATGAAAATGTGAGGAAGAGCGAGAAGGGGGGGGGGGGGGTGCAAGGATTTTTGTCATTCTTTTTAGTGAAGATAAGACATCTATTTCTGGTTTCAACCCCGTATAGAGGAAAATCCAAAACGGCTTCTAATTTTGACTGAACTTGACAACGAATACGCAGAATTAGTTTCCAAGTTTACTTATAGTAGTAAAGGAGATACTTGTCCGATAGACTGAAACACAAATCAAGCCGGCATTATATGCCACAATATCAAAGCTTTCAAATCATTTTTGGTGGCCGTATTACTGAGGCCCGTGAAGTATCTTGTAAAGAGCAACGCTGTCGTGTCACCTCTGTACATCCTTTAAAATACCGTTCAGCAATTATTTTTGACAAAAGTGTTGATGTAATTTATTCATAAATTATGTAACTTATGCAACTTCTGTAAATTAATTTATAAATTACATCAACTTATGTTAATTTATTTATGTAATTTATCATAAATAATAATTTTAGCGACTTCAAATTTTTTAATAGAAATGTTCCTTTGATCTCTTTTAGCCATTAAACAGCAAAAACACTGTGATTTATAGAAGTTTCCTAGACTTGAATGGGCTCAAACCTGATGCCCAACTCCTTGCCTAAGACCTTAATAGAACTTACGAAGCAGCAACTAACCAATATTCTAAATTCCAATAAAGTCTTACCAATATTCTTAAACCAATAAAGTCTTACTGAACATTACTTCGGGTTATTTTAACCAAACTCTGTGCCAAAGAGTATGGGTAACGTTTTAGTGGAAACTGCCTCTGTTGTCGACAAAAAAAAAAAAAAAAAAAAAAAAAAAAAAAAAAAAAAAATCCACGCCATCTAGCGCCTGACGACACTTGGCAATTTTCCAGGCTGTGTAACTGTTTTTCTGTCAGGAACTGCGATTAGACACTTATTACAATCGTGATTTTACCAATTATACTAATCAAATTAATTATTTTTATTATTACACTGAGAAAAATGGGCTCCATACTTATTTGAAAATTGACACCCTGGGATTTTCTGGCCTGAAAGAAACGATCTAGACAGGTTACGAGGTTGAGAAATTTCCTTTGGAGCCTTCAAATTGGGGGGAAAAGTCATGCGACTGACGTCATATTCATATACATTTAAAGAGAATAAATCAAGTCTTTTCCCCTCACCAGTGGTCATATCTTTTTTAGTATCTATGACGAATAAAAAAATTACACATCGGCACGCGGCACACGGCAAGCTTGTATATGTGATTCTTACTGTTGCTTGTCTTCAAACCGCAGATTAATGTGGGCCTTTTTTCTAGCCTTTTCCTCGGGTATTATATTTGCTTTAATTACGTTGTTTCACAATTCAGTAAGAACTAGGCCAACTCCATTGCACATCCACTCTGAAATATCTAAAATACGCATTCGCATAATTATCGTGTTATTCTTTATTTGTATGTCATGGACTGGCAAATCAGCAATTTTAATGGAATTAAGAAATTCTGGCGTGAATCCAATTCCTCCTTCCTGTTTAGCCTTCACAGAATCATAACTTTTGTAGGATTTGTATCGTTTGCGGAATTCGTTGTGATTTTCGTTGTCATGTCTTCAAAATGTTCTTGGGATGGAGATTCATTAAGTATTATCATTATCTAAGAGACTTTTTCCATACCTTTTGCTTTAGATGTTTGGATATAGCTGTTCAGCGTTGGATGGTTCCGGTTGTTAGACAAAAATTTCTTTTTATTCGATTTTCTATACTCACATTGAGTTCGCTATTGATTCTCTTGAAATCTGTCCATTGAATTCTGGACATTTGATTATCCAGGTTGTCAGATGACCATTTTTCTTTCGATTTCTTTTTGTTCTAGATGTTTGACACTCTAGGTTTAATTCAGAATGGTCGACATAAGAAAAACATTCTAGCGCATTTTCTCCCAAGTTATCCTGATATAACCAAATTAGTCATTGTTATATCTCCAGCCCTTTAAAGAATGAACCGCTGTTTTAAATGGGAGTTTCGCAGATGTGACGAGGTCATCTTATAGGCCAATAGGTTCAATACGATCGACCTTGGAAAAAAAAATTGCCAAAGTCGTGAACCTATGCAGATTGGGTTTTTCAGCACAGAAAATACTAGTGCAGAAATTTTCAGAAAAAAATAATCGAGCCGTTTAAAAGAAACATTGTATTAAAAGGAACGAAAAATATTCCATTAAGATGCTGTCTAATGATATACTATAGCAGAGTGTCGGCTTTAATACACTTACAACGGAAAACATTATTTGATAGTGTCACACTAGGTACTGTCTATTAGAAATGTACAGTCATGTCTTTAGAGCAGCTTCTAACCCTTCCCAGATAGTGTTAGGGAGGCAGAACACTAACAGCTATTTATAAAAGAATTATTGGGAGAGGAATCACAGTCTAGAGATGGAAGACAATTTTATTTTTGGTATTTTTTTATCTATTAGTCACATGTTATTTAATTTGTATAATATATATATATATATATATATATATATATATATATATATATATATATATATATATATATATATATATATATATATATATATATATATATATATATAAATTTGTATTTAATTATTAGTATTAATGGTTATTTGTGGCATAATTTTTTTTTCTCTTGCTTTTTTAAGGAGTTTCTTGATTTGTGTTTTTTTTTTCATTATTACTTATTTAAAGTACTGTGGGTGTTATAAATGTAGGCCCCTAATGTACCTACATTTTAACTTTCTCATAGGCTGCTATTAATCATCATAGTTATAATTCTTAATAATTTATCCTAATCTATAATTTAATCCACCTTTTTGTGACTTATTATTCTAGAAATTTATTCGTCTAGTTACAATTATGAGGAATGCAATTCGTTCATTCTGCCAGGATTGATACATTTCTGCATTCTTCAGGATTCTCCATCCTGCAGATGGAGGATGCATTCTCCATTCTGCAGGATTGTGCAGGATTAATCCTGCACAATCTTGCGCCTAGAGGAGCAATCCACCCTGCTTTGAACCATTTCCAATTTTATAGTAATTGTTTTTCGTCTAGATGTATGTGTTTTTATTTTTTTACTATTTTCAATTGCTGAAAACGTAGTGTTCTTTCTTTTATTTTGTTTCCCTTTAAAAATAGTTCAGGCTGTAATTGAAAACGTTCATGTATATATTTGTATGTTAGCTTCCACCTTCAGTTTTTTGTCTCTTCTTTTTTAAAATAGATTGGCGACAATTTGGTCTGAAAACTCTTTATTCCTGTACATAATTATTCCTTGATATTTTACAAAAAGATACTATGGAGTCTTGTACCTAGAGAAACTTTTAGTCGTATTTTGTAGTACTTCTAATTTAGTTATATTTTTCTTCTTCTTTTCTTTTTTACTAGATGTGAGTTTCGTTTTCAACCATTCCTATTGCTCAAATGTAGCTATTTTTGTTTTATTTTCCCTTTATGAACCCCTACCTCCAATACTTAGGAGAACAGCTAGACACTACAATGTTATCCAACATAATTAATACATGTCTGACATTGAATCCACAAAAGAATTTGGTCAGAATAAAGTAGATACATGATGAAAATATAATACATGTTTAGTTTGTTTTCACATCAAAAGTTTTTCAGCTGTGTTTCCACATCAAAAGAGAAAATGGAATGGAAGGGGAACAAATTCAAGGGGAGAAAGATAGGAAAACTGAGGGAATGCCTGCACCATTGATGGGACGAAATCATTCAAGTTATTTCTAGATGCTTTGGGAGTTTCTTGGAGGTCAGAATCATTTTGTCTGTAATTTTACAACAGCAATTATTATTTTGACTGTTAAAATTTTGGATATTGTTAAATGAAAAGACAATGTGCTCTATTTTTCCTCCGTTTCCTCTATAATCCTTATTATCCTCTATATCCTCTATAATCCTCTATTTTTTTTTATTTTTTTTTACTAAGAAGGGGCAGATAACTTTTACGTAAGACAAAAACTTCATAGCTTTTACCTTTCTGTAGAGGTTACATGTTTTCCTATTAGCCGAAATAGAAGTTATTCCTATAGTTTGAGCAGTCTAACCTGGGTCAAACCTTGGGAGAATACTCACAGATATAATGAAAAAAGTTCATAAGCCCATACCTTTTCACTGCCGGCGAGATCGACAAGATAGAGTTTGCCAGAGAGCTTCTTCTGGTTTTCTAAGTTCTCTTGCTTCACATTAATCAAAAACACGGAGTGACTTCGGGAACTATGCTCGTTCATATCTAGTTGGGAAAATATACAAAGACACGTTAGGTCTCTTTATACATATTGTATCAAATAATAGGCATTGCCTCACACGCATTTCATAAATTAGCGAAATTCTTCGAAAAAAAAAACGTGTAAATAAATTGGGTTAATTTGCCCAAAAGGGGGACAGAGGTAAAGCCATCACTGCAGTTTATAGGAAGAAAGGTCCAAATCACAATAACATATTTTTGACCAATAATTTCATTTTCAGTAAAACAAACGCAAGCTAAGAATAACATTGAATAAAATAACAACTCCTATTAAACGGAATCGTTCAACTTCCTCTTGGGATATACGAACGAATTCCTGTTATTTAAATAATCTAATGATTTTTCACCGACTGGAAACCCTGCACAGTATAAAAAGTCATCATTTTTATCCCCTTACCGTACAGTAACTTATTGTATATAACTTATTGAAAGAAAGAAAACAAATAATCTGAAAAAAATTCATTAGCTGATTTGGACAAGAAATAGGTTACTAAGGGCAAACGTAAAAAAATAAAGAAAGTGTAGCTGGCAATTTCAATATTCTTTTTACGAGTTTATGAGGATATAATAAAGGAAAACACCGTATAAAAACTTCGAAAAAAAAAGAAAAAGTAAAAAGAGCGCAGTAGATTTTACTGGCCGGGAAGTCATTTTCATAGACTAATTCAGGTGATAGTACTATTACACCATTACTACAAAATGATTCAATAATTAAAAAAAAAATGTTACAAAATGGTAGTAATTATACTTTTGTACCACTAGAACATGATATACACTCCCTTAATGTAACCTTGGAGCAAATTTATTACCACATAGTCTGTGGTTATAGTAAAATATTCTCCTATTCTATTAATTCATAATAGTTTTAAGCCGAAAAAATTATACTTCAAAGAAATTAAAGGTTCTATGGATATACTTTAAGCACAAAGAAAAAATCGGAAAAAAAAACTGCGCAAAAAAAAGCGTAAATAATATAAAATAATTTAATTCCCCACTTAAGCTGATTTTTACTGGTCATCATTATTCAGTCGTATATACCACAATCATTATTAGGATTAGGCGCAGAGCGGAGGTGCTAATGCAAACATTTAGCTTTGTCTATCAGAAGTATAGTGACAAAAAAAATTCTAGAATATAAAAATACAAGTTTATGTATTTTCAATAATTATTTACACTAAAAAAGACTTAAGCACTGAAAATTCTCTTACCTTCACTAGTTGAAACCCAATATTGTATTACACTAGACCCCAAACATCGTTTAAAATATACTAGTTAACACTATACTGAAGTTTGGGCGTCGCTGATAGAAAAACTTTGATTGACTGTTGTACAGTCAATTAGGGGCAACAGGCACGAAAGATGGCGATAGATAGGAAAGGAGCGTCCCCCAAGATTATGATCGGTTCGAGAATTTCCGTTCATTGAAAAATAGTAGGGTCTTCAGACACCCATTCGGTTCAAGGTGCCAAAAGTTCTTTAATAATATAAATTAGTTTCCAAGAACGTACTCTCCACTGGTGGCATATTTCATTCCATGTAAACCTAGGGCAAATGACAACTATCAATGGGTTTACTCTTTACACTGATGCATTTTCACAATAACAATAGTATACAATATTGCAATAATAGTATATAATATGTCAGATATTATCTATTTAATGTTGGCTTTTCAAGCCCCATGACAATTAACAGGGTGTTTTGGAAAACTAAAATGTATAAAAAAGAAATAAAGAAAACGAATAAAGTCAATAGACATAATAAGATAGAAATTTCATTGTTATTCGTCAGAATCTATCTTGTTGCCTGCGACAAAAACATGAACCCCATTTCAATAATTTTTGGTAATTCAATCCAGGATTTCTAGTTTTCTTGCTGATATTTTAACTGGTTCAACAGAAAGCATGGGCATTTCGGCTTCACGAAATATTCAGGTGTTTATTTGCAAAAATTTTTTTAGGCGTCTTAAGTAAGCATTTTACCCGTTATAAATATTTTCATTTCATTTAAATTATAAATAAAAAGCAGCATGGTACAACTTTTTTTGCCAGAATAAAAATGGAACTGTGTTCACACTCAGTATGAAACAGATTAGATCCGTGATCACCAACGTGGGGTGCAGGCCCCACCAGTGGGGCAGGGCAATATTTTGGTGAGTCATGGGCGGGACGTCCACCATTCGGCTGACAATTCTTTAGAGCCTTAGTTATGAAAAAATGCTTTTTATTTTCAACCCTGTCACATTCAAATGCATTTAGAGAGCAAAAAAGATGCATAATAGTACCGCCATGACTTCACACATTTTATAAAAGGCGCTGTATGCAGATAATATTTTTCATAAGTGTAAAATATGCCTAGAGAACGACCTGAAAAAACAATACCAAGTTAAGCTTGGTCTTTTAAGCTTCCTTGGGGTGAACACACCTAAAATTTTGAATAGCAAAATTTAAATATCACGAGGAGGCATGAGGGTTATTAGAAACTGAATTCATTGGAATGTGGATTTTTAGAAATTGCCTAGGTGGGATATAGCCCAAGATTGGTTGGGAACCACTGGATTAGATCAACATCAAACAACTAAGAGAACATTTGCTGAAATAGCATAAAAGCCAAGGCGTTCTTACTTGTAACAGCAACATGCCGATTTGATTTGCCTTCCTCTATGACCTCAAAAACCTCCTCAGGACTAGAAACAAACCGCTCAGTTGCACCCTTAACATACGGACAGCGGTTCTTATCCTCATGAACACTTAAATTAACCTTAGATACTGAAAAAAGAAGAAGAATATGTTAGAAAAAATATTTTTTGAAATAAATTCATCCAAATATTTAGGAAGTCAAGTTTAAGAGAAAGTCAACCTGATACGTAAAAACTCGATTAAACAGCAGATATCAGATTTCTGTCAACTTTTCATAGTTTATGCGCATCTACAGAGGTGCGTAAGACTTTACAAAAGAAAGTAGAGAAAGAGAGGGACGAAGAGAAAGAGAAAAGAAATAGAGACACAGACACTTACAAAAATAAACGTTTTGCAGGGACCAAAATGTCACCTGTTGATTCAAAACAATTTCATTAAACCTAGTATTTTGAAGGAAGGGTATCAAATCGCTCATGGAAGATTTTGGACACCCTTTTGCATTGCCAACTACAATGTTTTCCTCCTTTAGTTCGCTTTAATGATACCATACTTTAGCTAATATTATACCTTTCGATTGCACAACGGCTAAAATGAATGCAAAATGTTATTGCATAGAAAACGTTATCACTGTCTACCACCGATCCCGTTGGGGAAGACGTAAATTCTAGAGCCACTTCTACAAAGCAAAACAGCATGCTAACAAACACACTAGGATTCAAATTGATTTTTGACAACACTTAGGACTGATGACTCCGCACATATATGGAGCATCTCTCCCCCCTCTCTCTCTCTCTCTCTAAAAAAAAAAAAAAAAAAAAAAAAAAAAAAAAAAAAAAAAAAAAAAAAAAAAATTACAGTAAATGTAACAGTTATCTAAAAACAAGCATTTCCATTTATCTAATGTAACACATTTTCAACCAGCACACAACAATATTCATCACGGGTATTCCAGAATAAAGCAAAGCAACTAATATGTGGCTTATGACTTAGACCCTACAGATATTTCAACCAAATTGTTGTTTTCAAGCGTGACAGTCTATCAGTAAGCCCCAAATATCATTAAAATTCACAAAAATCCGCAAAACCACAGGTTGAGCAGTCGTGGCTGTAAACAACTGATGGACCGTTACAACTGAGAGAAACAAGAAAATAATTATACAGACATTTAAAACTAATCTAATTAAAATATGGTAATTTGAAATTTAATTGAACTGAGCATACGATCCAAGGTATCTGAGCCAATTGATTAGTTGTTTCTGTAACAACCAATTAGTTTCCTAATAGTGATGGCGAAACAAAAGCTATACTTATATCGTCAAAACGCACCTATTTGGTGATATTATATAAAGCATATCCACTTAACTAATTAAATTGTCTAAAACACAAGCAAAGCACAAAATAAAATGATATGTTCTGAGAATCCATCATAAAAAACGTTACATTATAATTAAATTTTGCAGTACTTAAACATTGATTTTACTTTATTATCTAAACAAGTTTGATATTAAAAAAATAACCTTTGGATTTAATCATATTATTTTTTATAATTCTACTTTTAAAACTAAGATAATTAGATTCAGATCTGGGGCCGTAAATACAGATGGAGGAGGAAGGCCCCTCCGATGTACATTCAGCAGGGCCCACGGGTGTGTGCACACGTCCTGTGAGTTACAAACCTTCTCGCAGCTATGGGCCAAATTGCATGGTGATACAGAATACCATCGTTGGAAGATCCTCGATAGGAGGGTAACTCTAGCAGGGCGTAATATCGAGATCTATGAACAATGACCTCCGCAAAGGGCTACCTCGACCCATTCTGATTACCTGCAACACTGGAGAACTTGCGGTCATCTTTATTCCCACTTGAGGAGTGGCACCCATCGAGGAAATTATAGCCTTGTAAAAGAAACAGCATTCGTACGGGATTCTGATTAGTGGACAGTTCTTCTGGGTTTGGTTTGTTTTGGTGGGCTAAGGGCAGAAAAACTCCTTCCTAGCTCATTTATCTACCATGGGTTGCCTTCCCGTAGTAGCATGATATATTAGGCATAAATATATAATGAGTCGAGGGTTATAGGCTTTAGATTGTCTGAGCAGGATTTCAACTCTTGTTGATAGAAGAGCATCGCCAAATGCTGAAAACCATGTTGTGACCAGAATGGACCCCGGACTCCACAGAGCCTCCATTCAACTGAGGGTCCCAGGGACTTCTTGCTGTCCGGTTCTAAGCCGGCTTAAGCACTTCGGTGTAGACTTAAGAAGATATGTGATCCCCGTCCTGCACAGGCATCTGGGACCATTGCTTTTCCTGAGGCCAAAATAAATTAAGATATTTAAAGAATATTAAAATTGGAACTTAGATATGACACTAAAAAATAACTATCGAATCGACACCTTGACTGACGAATCCAAAAGATTCGAGCTGGACTTATTAGGAGTTTCAGAAACTCGTACCCCAGTGGTAGGAAGCATGAAATTAGGTGATATAGAATTTATTTAATCGGGCAGAAAGGATGGGGTACATAGACAGGAAGAAAGACTCGTGACGAATAAAGAAGCTGCTAAGTCTTTTTTAAGGCTGGGAAGGTATTAATAATAGAATACTAATTGCTCATTTTATGACTAAAAAGTTCAGGGTATCAGTTATAGCAGTATATACCCCTGTAGAACGCCTTGGTCAGTAGAAATAGGGATAGATGGTATCCTAGTGTAGGTAAATTAATGTAAAAAAAAGTAAACAGCAATGGCTACAGACTGCTGCAATTTTGTAGGTATAACAATCTAGTTTTAACAAATACAGTGTTTGGTCATAAAATGGCCCTCCCAGAAGTTAACGAAGGATTCACGTGATGGTAAGACGACAAACCTTACTGATTATGTTATTGTAAACCGAAGACTGGCAGGATCAATACATGATACTAGGGTATGTAGGAGTGTTGTTATTGATGTTAAAAGTAAAGATCACCATCAAGTAGTGTAAAGGGGTAATTTAAAGCTGAAATTTCAGAAGGGTAACTACCTCCCGGGAAGTTATGATGTTGGTAGACTACGAGATAAAAATTTGAGAGAAACTTTCCGTGAACAGTTGAACACTAAACTGGAGAGTTAAGGGAAGTAAGTTAGGAGAGCAGCTAGGAATATTAGTGAAAAAGCTTTACGTTTAATACAGAGAATGGGGCTTGTACAAGAATTATCTGAGTAATAGATCATATGAAAACAAGAGGAATGTAAAGGAAGAGGAGGAAGCATTAAAATATGAACTAAGGAGGTGTGAAGTGGAGGACACAGATACAATTGCCGAGGATCTGGAAGATGCTGCTAGACGCCATTATAGTAAAAAATATTGTACTGGCATGTTAATAAATTGAGAGAGAGTTGTCAATCCGGACTTGGCCCTGTTAAAGATAGGAGCGGGGCCACACTTAGTGATAAGGAAAGAGTTAAAGAGAGATGGGCAGAACATTTTGAGAATGCGCTAAACCGAGATAGAATTGAAGGAAAAGAAATAGAGAAAAATGAAAAAGCTTGTGATATCTTGGATATGAAGGAAGACTTGTTTTGTGAGGAAGAGTTAGTGACAGTACTAAAAGGATAAAAAAAACAATAGGGCCACAGGTGCCGATAGTGTGGCAAAAGATATTCTTAAATATGTTGTCTCTGAAGTTAGAAATAAGTTACCGAAGACTATGAATATGATTTTTGAAAAAGGGAAGTACCTAGCAATTTTAGGAAAACCCTAATTAAATCATTGTGTAAGGAAGGTTATAACAGTGCGTGTGGTAATTATCGAGGCATTAGCCTGGTCTCTATAGGTAGCAAATTACTTAGTAATATGATACTTTTTAGACTGAGAGATGCTGTAGACGAAGTTATAAGATAAGACAGCGCGGTTTTAGAAAGGGTAGAGGATGTGACGACCAAATTTACATTCTTAGGTTAATAATTGAGAAGTGCCGGAGTTATCAAATATCTCTGGTCCTCAGTTTCATAGATTATGAGCAAGCGTTTGATTATGTTGATAGAAGAGCTTTAGCAAAGGTCTTATCCTTGTATGGTAAACCCGACAAATATATTAAAGTGATTAGTGCTATGTACGAGAATAACACTGCTGTGGTTAAGGTAAGAAATGAGGTGAGCAGCTGGTTTCGTATTACATCAGGAGTTAAGAAGGGTTATGTTCTATCCCCTTTTATATGGATCATTTTGATGGACTTTGTATTAAGGAGCACGGGAAACGCAATGAGGGAATACGGAATCAAATAGGGAGGAAAGACTTTCCTGGACTTAGATTATGCTGATGCTGATGATTTAAGCATCCTAAACTAAAGTGTGTGCAAAATGAATGAATTTTTAAAGGTTTTGCAAGTTCAGAGTGCAAGAATAGGTTTAAGAATTAATGTTAAGAAGACTAAGTCGCTAAAACTAGGAATAAGTGAAGATGAAAAGGTGACATTGGGTAACGAAAAGATTGATCAGGTGGGCAGCTTTCACTTACCTCGGTAGTATTAATAGTAAAGACGGTGGATGCAGTTAAGATTTTAAAAGTAGAATAGACAAGGTTCAGGGTATTTTTCCACAATTAGAAAAAATTTGGAAGAATAGGAAGATAAGTCTGCAAACCAAGATTGGAATATTAGAAGCTACAGTGATGACAGTGGTCAAATATGGTACTGAAGCATGGGCGCTCCGAAAACATAAAGATTTGTTAGATGTTTTCCAGTGAAATTGCCTACGGATTGTTCTGGGTATCCCGCTTACTGACCGTATTTCAAACAGTAGGCTGTACGAAAAGTGTGGTTCAATGCCACTTTCTAGGGCTATAATGAGAGAAAGGTTGAGATGGTTAGGGCACGTTCTGCGGATGAAGGATGACAAACTGCCGAAGATTGTCCTTTTCGGCCAACCGTCTAGGGCTCCGCGGTTAGGGAAAGGAAAGCAGGTCGTCCGCGGTTAGGGCGGAAGATGTTATGAAGACAGATTTAAGGGAAATGGGAATTTACTGGGAGGGTGTAAAGAGGGAGGCTTTGAATAGATTTGGATGGAGGAGGAGCGTGCATAGCTGTGTTGGCCTCAGGCGGCTTGGTGCTGCGGTGAATATATATATATATATATATATATATATATATATATATATATATATATATATATATATATATATATATATATATATATATATATATATATATATATATATATGTATGTATATATATATATATATATTACCCATTTGATATAACTCTTTTCTTTTTAAGACGGAGTTTCCTATAAGCAGAAAAACTATTAGGAAGTTTCATTTGCAAAGGTCTTTTCTCTTTCTCAACACTAGTGCTAAATCCTTCCCTGAATTCAAAGAGACCGGCTTCTTTCCTTAGTAATTTCAGTTGCATATAGGTGGCTGCCAAATTTTTGCAAAGAAATTTCGCAAGGGAGAATAACGACTGCAAAAACTCTACGAGAGAAGAGACAAGTTTTCCCCAGAAATAGAAAGCCGCACTGCGGAGAGAATGTCTCCGAAAAGATTTTCACAATTAGGCTCGTTACTGAGGAATCACACTAAATTAAAATCTCAAAATCTGAAGCTAATTGGTGGCTATTTTTAAATGCAGGCTAATTCAACCTACAGTTTGAAATTGTCCTGAAATACAAAAATTCAAGAGGCTAAGCCATTTTTTTTATACATATGAATGATGGCTTTTACAACATTCAATTAGAACGGTTGAAACCTTCGATTAGTCTCGATTGATATCAAAAGCAAGGAAATTGCACTCATCTTCTGTCTTCAGAGTCCATGTCTAACACCCGTACAGAGCGATTGGCACAATAAGGTTACTGAATAGAAGGCCTTGCAGTTTCTTCGAGAAGTAGCCACACTACCGTATATTCTATAGTCTGTTAAACGTAGAGCTAACTAAAACAAGTCGGCGATTGATATCGGTAGTATGGCAGCTGTCAGCAGTCATAAGGCTCCCCATGTACATAAAACTTACCAACTGTTTCGGCAATCAGACCGTCAATGGTTACGGAGGAAGGTTATTCTTTCTCATGACAAGACGCAACAACGACTTTGATTATGTTGGCGTTGATTTCCGAGCCGAAAAAAAAAGACAAAACCATTGAAAATAAATTAATCAATCCGAAGGCGAAATAGATAATCTAGATAATGATAGCCTCTGTAAATACTCCAGCAATACTGAATATCTGTGAGAAGCGTAATATGAAATTTATCAGCCAGGAGACACGCCCACGGGAAAAAGTATACACACCTTCCTGAAAATGTTATGATTTTCGTGACTTTTTTTTTCAATGTCGTTTTCTTTCCCATATTAATTTTTCAAAAAAAAAAAAATGTTTATTTTCTTCGGACGAATTTTTCATGAGTTTTACCAGAAAATGTCGTGGTACTTATGTAGAAAGCGGTAAGTACGCGAGAAGTGAAGTTTCGTTAATGCTAATGAAATAAAACCAATTAGGATGAAAATATAATAGTTTATGAACAAAATTGGGCTATATGTTTGCACAATAGAGGAGGGGGGAAGCATAGCATATATTAAATACGTAACCTAATCCAACCCAACCTAAGTACCTTTTATTCCCCCTAAACCCCCAAAAAATAAAGTTCAATTCTTCATTTTCACATCCATTATTCTACAGACACCTTTGTTCAATTACGATCCGGGTAAGACTAACCCGGTTTTATCCTATCTGTTCGTATTACAATTATCACGTACTTTCCGCTTTCTACATAAGTACCAATTTAGCTTATTGCTTTGAAAGAAGACAGGAAAGGACGAGAAAGAAGAGGTAATATGTCTGCTTTGAAGAAAATATAACATCCACAGCCCATAACCAGAAGAAAACACCAGCTGGACTGATCATGATTCCAAGCAAGGAAAGGGAACAACATACTTTACTTAATTAGTCACCTTACACTTGTATTCTTAAAAGATATCACACCAATGATCATATACTCCGATTTCCAAAGTTACCCATTGGAAAAATAAACATAATTGCCAACGCAATATTTGAGGTTTTGTTAAACTTTCTTCTTTTCTCGGGACAAAGTTATGATACTTCTATCTCAGTGATTCAAAGAGTGAAACATGATTATCAAGTTGGCTTTAGAGATTAGAAATTCCTATAAATTTGCCTTTACAATTAGATTAATATAAATAATAGTTACCATTTCTGAATCGAATTCAAATATTTGCCAGTTTTTTAAGTGTTTTTAAATTTTCGGTTACTATTGGTTTAACTTTGTTCAGTACTAGATTGCTGCAATCGTCGCAACCATGATACCCATTCCCCCGGACAAACAGATTCAGAGCGTCAAAGGCTACTCATCTTCAATGTATGGGATTTTGGATTTTATGTCTTTTGCGTTTAGACAGCCTTCAACAAGATGTGTTAAATGTCTGAATAAACCATGTGTGCAAATTAGGTGAGGACAAATCAACACGATGCGTCAAGATAGTAAAGTGAGAATTTAAAAACAACAGACAGAACTTCAGGTTCTTGGTGTAGTTTCTTTTTTTTTTACTTAATTAGCTTGATTTATCTCTTCTTGGAAAAGGAGTTGCAACTGACATATCATTTTGAAGCTTATGTTAAATAAATCAACCTAGTTATAAACAATTCACATCTAAGAAATCATAAATATCACCCATGTAAGCAATTTGGAATCTTAACATTCCAGATGGCTACTTCCAATAATCCAGGACTTTGGAATTCAGACCAAAGTCCAAAATTGAAATTCAGACCAAAGTTTGAAAAAAAAAAAAAAAAAAAAAACTTAACACTTTTACGCCCTTATCTAATGCTGCGTCCATGCCCAAATATGCAGACGAAGAAGACAAGGAATTCACCCCTGATGCAATGCAAGGACACATATATATTCACACAAAAAAATAAAGTGAAAGCCTGGAAGCGTGTATAAAACGTATTAAAATGAATATATAGAGACAAGACTGGAATAATAATGAGACAAGAGCGAAAAAAAAAGAAATAAATAGAGCTAGTGTAATAATGAGAGAAAATGCTTACCATCTAACAAATCTCGTATTTTATCCATGTAAATTTCGAAATAGGACACTTTGATATGGAATTCTAGATTCTCTTCCATTAAATAGATATGGTTGAAAATATCATTAACTATCCGTGGAATGATACCCTGGAGATGGGGTTGAGAAATCACACCCTCCATAGTATGAGTTTTTCCAGAGGAAGTCTGACCATAAGCAAATATCGTTCCATTGTAACCACACAAGACATCTGTAATGTAAAGAAAGACTGTAAACTGCAAATCTCAAACTGCAAAGTGTTTACATGCCTGAACTCCTTAGATTTTTTTTTCAACAGGGTTATTTTATACCGTTCTCACGTGATAACTAGGTAATCATTTAACAAAGTAAATAACATAAATATACAGTTCAAAACAAATAGAAAAAAACAGTACGATATAAACTCCGAATTAGCGTTGAAACACAATATTTGGAAATAAGCACTTTATGAAGTTTTGGGTTGGTTTTTTTCTGCAAACCAACGATATTCAATTAGCATACAGAAGATGACAATTTGATATCATTCGACAGCTGACACTCGGTTTTATCCATCTATTAGAAATATACTTTCAAAATTAACTATGCATTTTTTTATATTTAAAAATACGTTGAAAACAAGCAAATATAAGTAAACATTCCAATTTTTTAAGCAAGTTTAGATCATTCTCTAAGAGAATATCTAAGCAAAATCATAATTCTGGTTCAGTAAATGGACAGAACTTGGACAATGATATAAGAGTTTTGTCTTTTCGGTTCAAGTTACAATAGTATGCTTAACACAAGGCTACATATTTCACAAGAAACATACACCTTAATGATTGTGCAAGTAGTTATCCTAAAGGGGAAAAGAAACCTCATTTTGAATTAATCTACACAGCAGTCATAACTAGAATAAAAGTAGGCTATAGTCAGATCGAGCAGACAAAGCAGGGATACATTCCACAGAGGAAATTTTTCAGGTTACAAAAATTACAGAAGGTTTCGTATTATAGCGAACCGAATCCAAATTTCCTTTTTAGTAGTATTTATCAGATAAATTATAATTCATACATTAGCCGAGGCATTCCAGACCAAGCCCCTTTGACTTCATTGCTTTCAGACGGTACCATAGTTATCATATTTCTCATAATAAATTGTTCAGATAGTGGCAAAAGCCTATTGTAAGCGATTCCATTTTAGGCACAATTCCGAGATTTTTGTACCTCGAATATATTATTTTCGTCGAATTGACTTTAAACCTCCTTACAAATAATGGTTTTTTACTTTAGCAATGGAATGGCTTTTCTTTTTTCTTTCTAAAAGAAAGAAAAAAAAGGGGGGGGCAGCCCCCCCCCCACCACTTAATCTCCCAAAGATATCAGACAAAATTTTTTAGGTAGCCTTTTTGTTCAGCATAGTTGAAAGACACAATAACTATGACTCTGGGGCTAACAATCCCCACAGCCCTTGGGGCAAGGGCTGTAAGTTATGCAATTCTCCCACTGTTTACACATAGCATTTGCTATAGGAAAAAGGGGATATGTTTGACCTTAGGTGTCCAAAAAGGATATGGGTAATAAGGTGAAGCTTTCAGGGCACGTTGAAGGGAGTGATGAACTAAATCAAACATCTTACGTGCAAGCAGGTTGTCAGAAGGACGTATCTCAGGAATGGCCTGGGATATTAAGTTGGAACTTTCAGGGAATGACAAGAGGGATGATCACCTGACCAAAAGGCAATATGTTCATACTACTACTGCTACTGCTGTTAATACTACTACTGCAGCTACTACTACTACTACTAAGACTAGGGGTATTAAGGATAAAATTGCAGGGGATATTGAAGAGGAAGTTAAGCTAAATCAAAACCCATTATGTGCATAGAGGTTGTCAATAGGACAAATCAACAATATCTTAGGATTGCTTAGAGCATTAAGTTGAGACGTACAGGGCATGTTGTGGGGATGTTGCAAAAACAAAAAGGCACTATGTGCATGCTGCTACTACTGGTACTGCTACTACAGTTACTACTAAGTGTACAAAGGATAAAATTTCAGAAAATATTAAGGGGGTAGTTGAACTATATCAAAACTATAGGTGCATGTTGGTTGTCAAAAGGGCCTATCTGCAGCATCTTAGGAATGGCTTAGGGTTTCAAGTTGAAACTTCCAGGACATGATGAGGGGGATATTCAACAGACACACAGGCAATAAGTGCATTCTACTACTGTTAATACTGCAACAGCTGCTACCACTACTACTACAACAACTAGGGCATTAAGGATAAAAATTTTAGGGAATATTGTTGGGGAAATTGAACTAAAAAAAAATTATTATGTGCATGATGGTTGTCAAGAGGCCATATCAGCAATATCTTAGGAACGGCTTGAGATTTTCAGGGAATGTCGAACTAAATCAAAACTCACTATGTGCATGCAAATTGCCAAAAGGACGTACCAGTAATATCTTAGGAACGGCTTAAAGTATTAACTTGAAACTTTCAGGGCATGTTGAACTAACCAAAAGGCACTGTGTGCATACGGCTATTACTTCTACTACTGAGGCTATTACGGTGAAACTTTCAGGGAATCTTTTGAGGGATGTTGAACTAAATCAAAACACACTACGTGCATGCAGGTTGTCAAAAAGGCGCAACAGCAAGTTCCAGGAATAGTTTAGGGCATAAGTTGATCCTTTCAGGGCATGTTGAACAAAAAGCACAATGTGCATGCTGCTACTACTATGACTACTATAACTACCGAAGATAAGCGTATTACGTTGGAACTTTCAGGGAAAGTTTAGCGGAATGCTGAACTAAGTCAAAACACAATCCGTGCATGCAGGTTGTGAAATGAGCGCACCAGCAATTCCCCAAGAATGATTCAGGGCATAAATTGAAACTTTCAGGGCATGTTGAGGGATAAGCTTAGCTAAATAAATATGTTAAAAAAGATGATCTACAATATATCTGGAATGGTTAATAACAATAAGGTGAAACTTTTAGGGATGTTAGGGTTTATATTGAAAAAATTAAAACGCACTATATGTATGCAGGTTGTCAAAATAGCGTATCAGCAATATTTCAGGAACGGCTAAGAGTATTAAATTGAGCCTTTAAGGGCGTCTACAGCTACTTACGACTGCGACTACAACTACTTAGGACTGCAATGCGACTACTTGGAACTGTAATTGCAGCTACATGCGACTATAACTGCTTGTAACTGCAATTTTGGCTACTTGTGACTGCTGCTACTACTACTATTATTACTACAACTAATCTTGAACTAAATCAAAAGAGTTTGAGTGCATCCAGGTTGATGGTTTGTTTGGATGGTTGCCAGGTTTGGTCAAAATGGCAAAAATACAATATCTCAGGAACAGAATAGTGTTGACTTAAAGCTTTCGGGCAAAGTTTAGGGGTTGTAAAACTAAAAATAAACTATGTGTATCCAGATTGTCAAAAAGGTGCCTGTGCAATATCCCAGGAAAAAATCAGAGTAGTAAATTAGAACTTCAGCGCATGTTTTTGGGGACGTTAAACTAAATCAGAAGACAGTATGTGCATCCAATTTCGTCCAGAAAACATGTCCAGAGCTAAATCTCAAAAACCGCAAAGGATATCAAGTTAAATTTTGTAAGGGCATGTTGAGCAGGAAATCAAACTAAAACAAAATGCTTTATATGCTTCCAAGGTTGTCAAAGGGGTATATCTGCGATATCTAAGGGACGGCTAAGGGAAGGATAGCTGATTAATATTAGTCCATACTCAAGGCTGTGACACGATGGGGATTAAAACTCCGACATTTCTATAGAACCATAAAGATTATGCAGATTTTCAACCCACATATTTGACTATTTTACCTCGTACCTCTCAATCCAAAGCATTATAGCACAACCATCATTAAAAATTGTCGTGAAATTTTGTCCAGCATCAAATTAGCTAGCCAAAATCTCTCATAGAGGAATACCTAAATGATTTGAAATATTTTTTTCTTAACCAAAGAAAAAGACTCAATTAAAACAAACAGAAATTGACTTTTTAATTTTCCTCCACAAAAGAGGTTTTTCAAAGAAAAGTAAAGAGCTACATTAAACCAAAGATAAGAACAAACACAGTCAAATACCTTTTCCGGCGTAAAACTACCGTAAATACACTACTAATAAATAAATGAAACTAAGAACAAACAGAAATTACAAAAGATAACCAAGTCAAACTCGAACAAGCATGAACTACCACAAACAGGAGTAAGGCTAAAGCCCCCTAGGCTTTCCAAGGGCAGAAAATGTTATGCCCTTTACTGAGAATTAAATAAAAAAAAAGTTTTTTAAACTGAAAGTAAGGAGCGACAGTAAAACTTAAAACGAACAGAAATTATTCCGTATATGAAAGGGGCTGTCCCCTCATCAACGCCTCGCTCTTTACGCTAAAGTTTTTTATTATTTTAAAAAATAAAGTTGTGAGACAGAGTCAAACTTTAGCGTAAAGAGCGAGGCGTTGAGGAGGGGACAGCCCCTTTCACATACGGAATAATTTCTGTTCATTTTAAGTTTTAATGTCGCTCCTTACTTTCAGTTTAAAAAACTTGTTTTTTTTAATCTAATTTCTGATCGTTTTTTAGTTAATGCAGCTTTTATTTTGGCTCACCGTCATTGAATAAGTAAACAAAATTTGCATAAAAATTTTACTTTTCTTTTGCTAAATGGCTGTCTCTAAATTTGGTTCTGACGTAATTTACAAATTAACTTACGTAACGAACTTCTATGTTCGTATATTTTTCTTCTGGCAATACAAAGTTGCAAAATACAAAGTTGCAGATTTTTGCAGATATGAGCTTGAAACCTATGTAATAGGGTTTTCTGATACGCTGAAACTGACGGTGTGATTTTCATTAAAATTCTTTCAGTTGTAGGGGATGTTTCCCCCCTTTTTAGAAAATTAGGTAAATTTTCTTAGGCTCGTAGCCTTTGATGAGTAATACTAAACTTAATGAAATTTATATATTTAGAATCAACATTATAAGCCCATTCTTTTGATACATTTATTGAAATCAGAATTCTGTTTTTTAAAAGTTTCGATTACTATTGAGCCGTATCGCTTTTTTTTATTGTTTTGTTTATTACGTATATGTTATTACGCATATGAGGGGGTTCCCCCCTTAGTGAATACCGTGCTCTTTACGTTAAAAATAAAAAAAAAATTTGATTCACAAACCCCTGAATCACAAAGGCCGTTTAATTAGAATAGATGGCTCTTTTGAAAGCACTAAAAAAAACTGTAGCGTAAAGAGCGAGGTATTGACTTGTGGGAGAACCCCCTCATATACGTAATAATTTCTGTTCGTTTTAAGTTCTAATGTTGCTTCTTACTTTCAGTTGAAAAAACTTGTTTTTTTATATTTTAATTTCTGATCGTTTTTTAAATAATGCTTGGAAATCCGGCGCCCCTTTCATAGAAATGTCCCTTACCCCAAAGAAACATCCTCCACGAAAAGATTCTCCCGAGTAACCCCCTCCTCCGGCCCCCCCCACCAGAATAGAAGAATGCAAGAATGCTTACATACAATTGGCAAAGTTCATAACTTGCAGCCCTTCCCCTGGGAACTGTGGGGGATTAAGTCATCCTAAAAGACATATTTATTAGATTTTCGACTATGCTGAACAAAATGGCTATCTCAAAATTTTAATTGGGTGACTTTGGGAAAATATTGAGCGTGGGAGGGGGCCTAGTTGCCCTCCATTTTTTTTGGTCACAGAAAAAGGGCACTAGAAATTTTCATTTCAGTTCCATTGAGCCCTCCTACTATTTTATAGGACCACTGGGTAAATACTATTACCCCTTAAAAAAAAAAAAAAAAAAAAAAAAAAAAACCCATCCGTGATCTTTCTTCTGGCAAAAAATGCAAAATTCCAAATTTTTTTAGATAGGAGATTTAAACCACTACAGTAGAGTTATCTAATACGCTGAATATGATGATGTGATTTTCATTAAGGTTCTATAACTTTTAGGGGGTCTTTTCCCCTTTTTTCGAAAATCAGCCAAATTTTTTCAGGCGCGTAACTTTTGATGGGTAAGATTAAACTTGATGAAACTTACATTTTTGAAATTAGAATTAACATCTGATTCTTTTGATGTATCTATTGGTATCAAAATTCCGTTTTTTAGAGTTTCAGTTACCGTTGAGCCGGGTCGCTCCTTACTTACAGTTAGTTACCACGAACTGTTTGATAAAATGGATTTTAAAAGTTTTCTCTTTTATAACTTTAATAAATTTAAAATTATCAAGACTTTCAAGAATGAAAATCAGTATAAATTGAACAGTCAATCCACATTCATTTGTTGTTTTCTGTGATCTTGGTTATGATAGTAATCTCTTTTTTCTTTTTCATCTTGTTATAAGAAATAAAAACACATAGCTCGAAATAAAGATTGTTTCAAGTTAAATTCAAATTATGATCTGGTCTTTAGAATGCCCTTATTCCTCTTTCTACTAGGGCATTTCTACTAAGGGCATTCTACTTTCTACTAAGGGCATTATCCTTACTCCTCTTTCTTTCAGTGTTTGCTTGTTTTGAGTCTGACTTGCTTATCTATTGTAATTTCTGCCCGTTTTTGGTTTCATTTATTTATTGCTAGTGATTTATGGTGGTTTTACGCCGGAAAAAACTACCTGATTTTATTTTTGCTCATCTTTTGTTTAATGTGTCTCTACTTTTCCTTGAAAAACTTCTATTGTCGATTTTTTTTTTTAATTAAAAAGTGAAAACATTCAAGAGACATAATATATGTTTTAGTATTCAGTGCTGCGATATTTCTATCTTGATAATGTTAAAATTTCCCAAAAAATTTACATGGGGAAACACAAAGTATGCAATGTTTTACAAAGAACAGAAACTACTGTCGACTGTAGATTCAGTTGACAGACAACAAGAGAAAGAAATTTATACCAAGATCAATCCGGTTTTTCCGATTTTAAAAATAACTGTTTTCTTCAGTCTAAACTTGAGTAAAACCAGAAATATTTTTTATATCTAAATTAAATTTCGATAAAATATAATTTATTTCACAATAGTTCAAAGCAACAAAAAAGTAAAGAACCTTTGTACAAAATAACGAACTTGACATCTTCGCCCCTCCCCCTTTAATCTAAGGCAAAATTTCAGGTTTTGAAACACCACTTCATTTCTGAGCGTTAAAAAGGCTATTCATACAGTTAAGTCTGACCTATAGGTCATAATTTATTTATCTATTCATTATTCATTTATTTGCCTCAAAATACTTCAACAAATAGAACAAAGCAACGATTTAGAATACACTTTAAAACATAATTGAATTAAATACGTCGAATATAAAACATAAATAAATAATATCTCAGATATTTTTTTATTCTCGGGAAAAGGGAAAAATTATGACGCATAAACAGTATTTCAGACTTACGGTCCAAGTTATCTATCTTAATCTTAGCTAGTTCCCATGGCTCTTTAATTTTAAATCTTGAAAGTAATTCCCTGTGACTAAAAAACATTGCATAACAAAGTAAAATGTCTTATAAAATTTAAAATAGACAACTCGAATTGATGAAATATAGCAAAAATTAGATCTCGAAAAAGACGAGTAGAATAAGAGAATATGCAGGAGGGCTACAGCCAGGGGTGTAATTCGCTATGGGGCAGGGGGCAACTCAACTTAGTTTCTTCAAAAATCTTATCAAAACTAACATAAGCCTGCATAATTCAAGCATCAACAAAAACAGATCATTTTTCTTTAGTAAATATTTACTTTTATAGTGCTATAAAATATCTTTATAGTACTATATAGTCTTTCATGGTACCAAATGGCTCATTTTTCAGTTTTTACTCTCATTTTCACTTGATTTGGGAAAATTGGCTCCAAATTTGTCCCCCCCCCCAGGATTTTAAAGAAATTACGCCACTGGCTAAAGCGCAAAAAATAGAACTTAAAATATCACGTCGATAGATACCGTGTAGCCATTTTAAGATCCAAATGGCTTTCTAATTTTCCTTTGATATTTAAAATCGCCATCGGCTCCGAATCTTGAGCTGAAGCCCAATAATAAAAAAGAAGAAAAACCTGCCGAATGGAAGTTAAGAGCGAAAATTGAATTTTAAAACGAACAGAAATTACTGGTCGTACGAGGATTGACAACCCAGCTCTTACACCTGCCACTTTTTATGCTATAGTTTTAAAGTGCCTTACAAAAACATTTATGAGTGCAGCAACTGTAATTAATGGCTAACTGCGAACATTTTACTTGCCATTCACATTTTAAAACAATTGAACTGCAGATGTCATTATTTAAAGCAAATTCGTATCAATAATCTCATCCATTCTTAAGACATGGTGAAAAATATTTTAATTTCATTGTATTGTCGTTCCTAAAGCGGTGAGGGCAGGAGGGGGGGGGGGCAAGACCTCAAAGTTTAGTTCCGTTCTGCCCCCTCTCGGGCAGCACACATAAAACCATCGAATGGTGTTGGATTAAACAATACAAAATGTATTTGCCTCTCTTTGACATATATCGCTCTGATTTTGAACATTCCATAAGTACATTGTGGTACTACACCAGTTTCCACTCCTATTTAACAGGCCAAGAACTGTTTTAAATGTAAACCTAGACTTCCCGTTAAAACAAAATAACGATAAGCCTCAACAATAACAACAAAGAACCATGTCTCTCATACAAGATTGTGTATATAAAAGTCCTTAACAAATCCTTGGCAGTATTTCAGGATTCTATTTTTTAATATCACCCAAAACCATATGTTTCAGCGTAATGACGGCAGCGAGTCTTTACAGACCAGTATTCATAAATTCGTCCATCTACAAAACATAATGCTAACATACACTAATAATAATTGAAATACCGAAAACACATTACATAGTACAAGTATGGTGCTAGACCTTCCACCACAAAGATAAAATCTGACAATTTTCATTCATTGCTCTGTAGTGTAGTTTTAACAGACAAGGATAATTATAGTGGCCATACAGCCCATAAACTTTATAGATTCTATCTACCTTTATAGTATAAAGGCAGGTAGAAAATATCTCATGAACCTTCTCATGTACGTAGCATCAGTGTTGTCTGGTGTAAATTATTCTTGCCAAAGTGACATTTATAAATTCTTCTATATTAGTTTCGAAAACCTAATACCATTCAAACTGACTTACATCTTTTTTTTATAGCAAAGTCTAAACCGACAAGAGCTTAAAGCGACAAATAAAGCTTAATCTATGAAGTTCTTGATAGACCTTCAAAGATTTTTCCAATGCGGAAAAAGACAAAGACAGGAAAAACTTTCCATAATTTCTATATATCTTAAAAATAGTATAGCTTCGAAGAAGGTACCTGCCTCTGTCTGTACTCGTGTCAATCGATTTTCAAAGAACTTTATTTCACAGCTACGATTACATGATCCATTGTTATTTCTGAAATAAAGTTAAAACTTTTTTTGATATTCTATCAATAGTTAGAAAAACAACTAACCTTTTACAATACTTCTGGCAGCTTCGTTATACACTTTTTCTTGAGTAGCATTTGGCTTAAACACTTTGTCAAACATATAAACTTTACCCTGAAAAAAAGAGAAGAGTTATTTGAAAATTGCCCACCAATCACCTTTGGTTTTTAAAAAGGGCACTAGAACTTTCAATTCCCAATCGAATGAGCTCCTTTCGAAGTTTCTACGACAGCTCCTTCTGTATGAAGTGCCTTGGTCAAAAAAAAAAAAAAAAAAAAAAAAAAAAAAAAAAAAAATATATCGTGCCCACTTCCTTATTTACTTAGGCAGCAATGATTGTATAGTTGGAGATGACTGTAATACTGAATGGAGATGATTGATCAGAGTGACCTTGTTACCTATTGAAATAAAAAAATGTCCTTGGCCCCTCCCTACATATTCGAGAATTTTCACACCTGCTTTTGATTGTGGCAAAATGTATTCTTTGCGTTGTTTGCGATTAAATATTTCTCAAGTTCCATTTCAGATTTAAGTTTTTATTGGAAGAGTGGAGTAGGGAGGTGAAAGAAGATTTTCTGTTTTTGGGAGTATTTCATTTTTTTTTTTTTGCTGAGCGTCCAAGGAGGTGATTTGATTACCTCTTTTTTAAGTATTTGCTTTAGGATTTTTGCCTGGTATGCACCAATACATTGGCAGAAATATTTGTCAGAAATCTTTTTACTTATTCACTGTAAGCTATTTGTAAAATGAAAGCAGGTAAACATCATGTTTGTCATAACTATGTCTAATTATCTTACCCCAATAGAGACACAGCTATCTTCTTCACCAGGAAATTTGACAATAAATTGTGAGCCAGCTTTAACTTCAGAGTCATTAAGAGGTCTGAAACGACAGACTACTTTAATGCTATCTTCTGCTGGGACTTCTCGTTCAGCAGACATCTTCTATTAGATTGAATATGTAAACCCCGAAGTGGAACTGCAACTTAACAGAGATGTCCTTCTTTAGAGGCAGTCCTGAAAAAAATCAATCAGCTTTATTCTATTAAATGAAAGGAGAAAAAAATAACTTTAGATCAAAACACATACACACAATTCAGTCTTTTTGCTCTTCTTTGGTTTAAAATTGTCGAGAATGTTTTGACAATGAAAAAATAAGCACAATATAATAATGACACAGAGAAAAAAAAGGGGACAAAGTGTAAAACTTCCCTATTGATAAGTGTGCTTTAACTTCATTGATTATTTTTTTACGTGTTTTTGCAAGACAAATCCATTGTTCATTATTTTAGAAGAAAAATTTTTTAATGCCTTTTAAAAGCCTGGCTAACCAGTGCTTCAGCTTAACTGATGCTGAGCAACAAATCTAAAAAAAAGCCAATAAAATGAAATATCCGAAGATATAAATATAAATAACGCTGCCTCCTTAAAACCTTAATCATTATTTTTTGCAAAAAAGTTTCCAAGATACCATCTGGTTCAGTGCAAACTATTTTCCAAAAATTATTGAATCCAACTTCTATACTGTCAAATTTTCGACTCTCCAGTTCCATATAAAGCTGTTCCTAAAAAGTTCATCTCAAAATCCCCTCCTGGAGTCCCCCAACGTTAAAACTTCCCGGAAGATAGCTACCCTTCCTAAATTTCAGCTTTGCATCAACCTTAGACACTACTGGAAGGCGATCTTATTTTCCAAAAATTATTCCATCCAACTTCTATACTGTCAAATTTTCGACTCTCCAGTTCCATATAAAGCTGTTCCTAAAAAGTTCATCTCAAAATCCCCTCCTGGAGTCCCCCAACGTTAAAACTTCCCGGAAGATAGCTACCCTTCCTAAATTTCAGCTTTGCATTAACCTTAGACACTACTGGAAGGCGATCTTTACTTTTAATTAGGTAGAGAAATGTTTTAACATTTACCTCCTACCTTAAAACCATGAAAACACAGAGAAAAAATCCCTCGGCCTTTTCTTAGCTAGATCTAGTAAAGAGCTCCAGGAAATTTATTAGGTAGCGGAGTCATTCAAATAAAATGTCGTACCCCAGGGAAGCATCTTTTCAAAAACTACGTGTGCTATAACCTTGCCAAAAGATACCTGTAATGAAGATGCAGTTTTTGTAAAAACTTGCATTGTATTTTGATATCATGTTTCTAATACTTACTAAAGGCAATAGATATAGCAATATCTTTCAAGTGCTTAATTATCTCTATGATGTTTAGCGCCCCAATAGCAGCAACAGCAAAAAAAAAATCAGACACATCACTGCTTCCACATGAAAAAAGTGATTTTCCATATTGCTCAAAATGATGGACTGTAATTCTCCTCTAAGGAATTTTCATTAAGACCACATGTCTTTTTGGTGGGGTTTCCTTTGTTTTTTTTTTCTAAAATCCAGCAAATTTTCTCCGGCTCGTAGCTTTGGACAGGTAACATTAACTTAATGAGTATTGCATCTTTGGGATTATCATAAAAAGTCAATGTTTTTCATACATTAATTGTTATCAAAATTCATTTTTCTAAAGTTTTGGTTACTATGGGGCCGAGTCGCTCCTTACTTACAGTTCGTTACCAGAATTGTTTGAAAAAAGAAGCAAAACAGAGTTGTATTACCATAAATAAACTAATGCTACAAAGAAGGCTCGTGAGTAGAAATTTATTTCAGGAAGTGGGAAGGGGGGGGGGGGAGAGAGAATCGAAACTACAAGACAATCATAAAAAAAGGAGATTTTTGAAGCGGAATTCCCTTGTTTCGCAAATGTGGGCGCTATTTAATTTCGGCTCACATTCTTGTTTCTATTTTTACCTTTTGCATTTACACTGATACAAAGCACTGGCTTGATATGAACAATGCTACATCCATTGAGTGAGCGTGGTAAAAAGGAAAATGGTGCAAATTCAGGGTTTTGTTGAAATAATGACGTCAAATGGTTGTAACACAACTCAAATTTTCGTTCCTTTCCTCTTGTATATGGCTGATTCATAGAGAGATATCTAAACTAACAAAAACTAAATTTGGAAAGACGATTTTATTGTTTTTTCAGACTTTATTGAAAAGAATCAGGCATAGGGTCGAAACTCTATGTATGATGTGGTGAAGCACTTCATTTATTATACAGAAAACCCAGTATTTATTTGTCTTGCATGACCAGTCAGGCATACAATTGTGGTCAGTTACCAAAGACAAGGAATTTAATGCAGCTAACCTAACATGCAAATGACGGAAGAATAACCAAGATTTTGGCCATTGCATGACTTTCCGAGAATCAGTGTTCATGAAAAGGATTTAAATTTTGCTCTTCGCATAGTATTTTTAGACTATCAGGAGGCTGCTTCGAATGTATCAATTTTATGGTATATCAACACTTTAAAAACAAATTTTTTCGGACAAAAGTAAAAACCGAAATTGAAACTTATTCCGAACAAAAGAGTATTGCTTCCCAGCCATTGCATTATATATCTATTAAACTATCTCAAATAAACTGTCTCGGTATAATTTTCTATATTTGCAAAATTATGCAAAACTAGCGCATCGTTCGAAGTATGAAACCCCTGCAAAAAAGAAAAATGGATGTTGTTGAAGGAGCAGGAAAGTCCGACAACACAATGTGTGCCTGGGACGATCATGACGTACCTGTTTAGACGACTTGACTCTTATGTCGTAATCTAATCTAGCCGAATTAATTTTGTTGCAATAAAGTCTAATGAAATACTACAGTATATCCTTGTGAATTCCGCATTTATGTTTTCTAGGATTGCTTTTAAAATTAAATCTCACCCTGAAGTTGTCCTCACTTAAGGATTATAATTAAACTTGATAACCTAAATATTTTTTGGTAGCAATGTTCTAACTCTCCTAAAGACTGTTGTTATCGTCTCTATGCTGCAAACATTTCGTACATATTCATACATTATAAAGCAAGCAATAACTGATGATATCTACTCTCTATAAGAGAGCAATAATTATGTATAGGGTCCGACCGATATATCAGCCGGCCGATATTATCGGGTCGTTATGGACGTCAGTGTCATTATTGGCTGTCGGGAAAAAATTAGCCGATTTTTTTTTACGTGCAACTTATGCAGAAGATGGCACCAGACTGCATAGTTGGGAACATTTATGATGACAAACGAAGGTCTCTAAAAGGAGAAAATGCTGAAAAGTCGTGCTTTCTGAATTATAAATTGTCCCAGTTGGACCGGCCTTACTATGCACTGCAGACTAGAACTTTTTTGGTATAATTTTGTTTTTGTAAAAGTTATTGTGAAACACTCTACAGATGGGTATATTATTAAACATGCTTAAGGGTTCTGGTTGATGTGTGTTTTAATACAGATTATTGTATGCAACTTTTTTACTGTTCGTATTTATGTTTCCTATGTGCAATTACTTCCAGTCCAGGAGGAGCGTGTTTACTAAGTGAACTTACACAAAGTGTTACTGTAACAAAGACCAAGTATTACGCTTTTATTTTTAAATACTGTATTTGATTTATTGTTGTTATCTTTCTTAAGTAATAATTTACAAACATTTCCGGAAACCACAATTTACAAGAAAAAAAAATCTTATGTTAGACTGATACTCAGGTTGTGTTTGAGTACCCTCTGTTTTTCTGAATCTTTTCTAAATAAATATTTTTTGCATTTGGAGTCCACAGTGAATTATCGAGGCGGTTCTTTGGCGAGTAGTGGACTAGGAAGAAACATGTGAGTATGAATATGGACAGAGAATGCAGGGTTTAAACTTTTTTTTCCAGAGTTTTTTTTTTCCAGAAGGGAATTTATCAGCAATTGTATCAGCTATCGGCCTTTGCTATTGTCTTATATCGTTATCGGACCACAAAAATCCATATCGGTCAGGCCCTAATTGTGTCTATATTCTTTCTTGAGAAAGTTGTTTTTTTCTCAGGGGTGATTGCATCAAACTCATGGTCCTATAAGACGACGTCATGATATCATGCGAAATCCATATTAAATATAGTGAATCATTCTTTACATGATTTTGAGTTATACCAATGGCGATTTATGTATATCAGGATAAATTAGGAGAAAGTGCAATTTTTTTTTCAGTGGAGCATTCTGAATAAAACTTCTACAGCGTCAATCAACTAACACAGACACAAAAAGAACGAAATATTATCATGCAACAATCTGGACAATCAATTGTTCAAAATTAAATAGGACAGAATTCCAGTACAATCAATATCGAAGTCAAAGTGAAAATGATGCAAAACGAAGTATGCGGTTAAAAGACAAGCGTCAGCGAGAATCATGACGAATCACATTCGCAAAGCATATCCTGAAAGTGGGAAATGGAAGCCTTCCAAAAAAAAAAAAAAACTTCATTGAAATCGATTTATCTGAGAATATAATTTCCAGAAGTAATTTAACTGAAGTATTTGGAAACTGTCTTGCAATTCAAAGCTATAATGGAATGAAGGAACGTGTTCTTTTAGCAATACGTAATATAGATATTCCCGGGTTAACGGCAAAGGAACATGCCTGTTTGTTATTGAATTATTTATGATGGTAAAAGTTAAAGTTCGGTTAGATTATGTTAGTTTAGGTTAGATTAGGGTAAATTTTGTTATAAATATCATAAACAGGTTAAAAACCCAAGTTCACCAAACCTAATCTAACCTAACCTGCCATCATCAAACCTTGCATTAAATTGAAAAAAGTTGACTGGCAATGCTGACTAAATCCAAGGAGGAAAAAAAAAATGTATTTCGTACATTACCCGGTGGTGTTGACATAGACGAATTTCGGACAGTCACCGCAACATATGCATATATTTTTCTGGCAAACGGCTGGATAATTTTTCTAAAAATTGACACAATAACAATTTTTGTCCTGAAAAAACGATCTGGATAGGTCACGGACTTTTGGAAAATTCTTTTTTATCTCAGGGGTGATCGTACCGAACCTACGGTCCAATTAGATCGTGAGGAGGCCCATTCATGGCATCAATGAAATTCCAACTAGAAATAAATTTGCATGAATCTGGATAACTTAGAGAAAGTGCAAATGTTTTTTTTTTTTTTAGTCGATCGTTTTGAATTAAACTTTTAGAGCCTCAATGGAAATTCTCCAAAAATTGCTCCATTGAAATCAAATTACATGAGGATACAATTCTGGTGGTAATTTTATTTAAGAACTATTTGAAAATTGTCTTGAAAGTCAAAATTACAGTGATACGAAGGAACGGGTTATTTTAGCGCCACTCAACAAAGAAGTAAATAAAATTAATACTGAGATTGTCCATGACCTCCAAGAAGAATACATATCCCATAAAAGTATGATTATGTGAAGGATAAACAGGAAGGAGGAATTGAATTCACAGCAAAATTTCTTAATTCATTTGAAACGCTGATTTGTCACCCAATGACTTAAAACTAAAGAACAAAAGGATAATTAGCTTATTCGTAATTTAGATATTTCAGAGTGTATGTGGTATGCAAAATCAGCACGAGTTGCTACACACATGCTTACTTGCAAGCCCAAGATTAAGAAGAGATGAAGGTTCTAGTGATCCTTTCCTTAGCATTAACCCAACATTTTGACGATCAGAAACAACCCAGCAAATATAATGTCAAAGTTACATCTTTTGCTGTCAAGATTGGTGCAAAACTCGTAAATAAAAACCACCGAGTCTGCTTTGCAGGAAGAGCTTCTAAGAATCAATTGCCTGTCACTGTAGGTTTAGTTCAACTTCAAACCCTATGGTAGAGGATTCACCTTCGAACTCTGTGGCTTTGGATCCACCTTCGTCTATAGCAACCATTACTATCTTTTAAGCATATTGATGAGCCAGTTAGGTCTTTAATTCCATAAATACCATCATGTCATAGATTTTTTGGAAGCTGACTAAAAACCTCAGTCATGCACTTCCTTGAAGAATCCAACAATTTCTCATTTCTTTTATGGATTCATAGTCCTTAAGAGTGGCATAAAATTCAGAATGAGACAAAAGCCTCGAATTAAAAAAAAATTGGCAAAGAGTACACATAAGAATCTAGACAAGAAAATACTTCTACCAAGTTCATCAGATCTGATTTCTTCTTTGTTCTTAGTGAAAACATGCCTAATTGGGGTTAAGAGAGTACTGGGGAACACTGAAGAAGTTCATAATGAAGCATCTTTAATAGCATATCAGCTGTTGAACCTGGATTTTTGACCAATAGTCAGCAGAACGTTTTAAACTGCATCTAGTTCCTCTACAGGGTTAGCATTTCTAAAATAATCATGTTCATCAACAGCCATTCATCAAACCTAAAAGGATGTATATACTCTTCATGATTACTAACTAACTTGTCTACAAGGCTACTTAATTAATAATTTTCCAGATCAGCTTTGTCTCAACACCTCACCCAGTATTGCCATGAAACTGAAGAAAAGAGGTTACTCTCAGGCAAAATGACGTCAGTGTTCACTTGGCAATTGCAACTTCACTTAGAGTAACACTTATTCATCCGCTTTTTTACCTTGCTTCCAGATTTAGAGAGGATTCTAGTGCATGATGTGGTGCAGAATTGAAGAGGAGTAGGGCTGACTCTCCCTGTTCCCAACCTTCCTTTAATATTTCAATAATTTTTGAGGAGTACAGGCTAAATCTCTTATATATATTGTCACAGACTCTGATCTACTATTCTCAGAAAGCAAATTAAGCTCTTATTCCGAGATCCTAATTTATTTTAACTTCTTCACATTATTCTTGGTTTCTAACTTTGACCCCATATTAAACTATGAAGCGCACTCCCGCTGTCAAGATTCCAGAAATAAATCGAATCAGCATGATTGGAAGTATTCTTGCCAAAAGTCAGAACTTGTGAATCAACAAGGCTTTTTAAAAATTGTTATTTGACAAGTTTTTTCAACTTTGGTCCCCACATTACACAGCAGTGATCTTTTCTGCTATTTTTTGCCACCAGGCATCATCACTTTTTGCCCAATGAGGGTCATAATGCAAGAGAATGGAAATTCTAAGATAGCCAATCAATTTTTCATGATCTAGACCAAGATCAAGACAAAACCAATGAGAATCTTGAGTCTCCATTTTGAAAAACATTGGAACTCATGATTTTGAATGAATCTGAACAGCTAACATAAAAGGCATGGAAAAAAGTCTGACGTAATGATGCGCGAAAATGAAGCACAAGCGAGATCAGCAGCTAGAAGAAATTTGACAACCAGTATCACAACAAATACATTGAATACATGGTAAATGAAATCTGCGGTTAGAAGAGGAACAACACTGAGAATCACAACGAGTTCCAGAAGAAAACAAATCCTATAAAATGGATAATTCTTTGATGCATTAACAGGAAGGAGAAATCGAATTCACGCCTGACTTTCTTAACTACGTTGTTATTGCTTATTTGACGCCTCATTCCTTAAAACAAAAGAATGACAAATATAGATATACTCCCTTAAAAGAGCAAATGCATATTTATTTAAAACGTTTTTGTAAGAATTATATGCCTTTTTAGTATTTTTCCCAGGGTGGTTGCATCGGACCTAATCTGAAGCCATGACATCAAAAAGAAGTGTCTGCTGTTAGAAGACAAAGCGACAACGAAAATCGATATATACAAACCGTACTGCACACCAAGTGCTGGCGCCCAGCTTCAAAATCAGCTACATATTTGTTCTTTGTTAAAACTGGCATATTGATATTTTTGGCCACAAAAACGATCTAAATAGATCATAACCTTATGAAAAAAATTGTATTTTTCCCTGGGTGGTTGTATTGAACCTATGGTGACACCATGACATCAAGAAGAGCCTTATATTGTCTGCAGTTAGAAGACAAGCGACAATGAGAATCAATATATACACGCCTGTCATGTAGTTGCGCCCAGGCACAGAAGCAAAACTACCAGGCTCCCGTTATTATACACATTATTTGTTATCTTTGATTGACATGATTGTTTGTTTTAATTTCTGTTCGTTTTGGGTTTTATTTATTCATTAATAGTAATTTCTTGTTGTTCTAAGCATGAAGTATTATATGACATTATTTCTACTGATCTTAGGTTTAAAATGGCTCTTTACTTTTCTTTGAAAAACTTCTTTGAAGAGTTGTTTTTATTAGTTACTATTTGTTTATGATTGCCAAAAGTTTTGTTATTCATTAAAATAGTGAATGTTTCACCAGTTGTTCACATTTTCAGCTTAAAAATTATATATCCTATGTTAATTTATTACTTCTAATTAGTAGCCTACTTTTTGATATATTTCAAAATCCCATGCAAATTCTTTGAAAGTTTCAACTAAATGGCATTAGCTGTTTCTCAGACATTACAGAAACACCCACTTTACAACTAGAATATGCATGGTGTCTTTTGATTGGGCCAAACATTTCCCTGAATATTCTCTTAAACTTTCAACTTAATACCCTTAGGCCTACCTATTCCTGAGATATTGCAGACATATCATTTTGACAAATAGAATACATAATATTTCTTTTTATTTAGTTCAACATCTCAATCAATGTTTCCTGAATTTTCTAACTTAACAATCTTAGCTTTTCCTGAGATATTGTAGCTATGCTTATTAACACTGAGATCACTGTTATCCACATAGCTTCTTTAAGTTCATCATCCCCCTCAGCATTCTCTGAATATTTCAACTTGATATCCTTCCCTAACTGTTCTTGTAACACTGAAGATATGCTGTTCTGAAAACCTGGATGCATATCATTTCTTTTTATTTAGTTCAACATCTCAATCAATATTTCCTGAATTTTTTAACTTAACAATCTTAGCTTTTCCTGAGATATTGCAGCTATCCCCATTAATACCCATTAAAGAAGCAAAACTTTTTTTTATTGATGATAAGGAGCAACATTAAAACATAAAACAGAAATAAATATTCAGTATATGAGGGGGGTTCCTCCTCCTGTATACCTCGCTCTCCATGCTAAACTAATTAGTACTTCAAAAAAGTATCTTATTCTAATTAAACAATCCTTGTATTTCTTGAGTCTTTCTTAAAGAATTGGGACAAAAAGTCAAACATGTAGCATAAAGAGCAAGGTATTTAGGAGGGGCAGCCCCTCTTGTATATAAAAATAATTCCTGCTTGTTTTAAATTTTAATGTTGCTCCTCACTTATGGTTGAAACAACTTTGTTTTTATTTAATAATTTTTGATCGTATTTCAAATAAAATGGGGAGATCCCTCTGTGGAAAATTCCTTCCATCAACATTTCCTCCATGGAGAGTTTATTCCACACAAAATACCCCCGGAAAATTTCTTGCAGACAATTCCACCTGAAAATTTTTCCTTAGGATGCTTTCATAGGCAGCGCAATCGCGCTGCCTAAGTAAAGAACGGTGTTGGCATAATGTATTATTTATTTTTTGTTTTCTAGACCAGGGCACTTTGTATCAAAGGAGTTGTTGTAGAAACTTTGAAAAGGGCTCATTCGATTGGAAATTGGAGTGGCTCGTGCCCTTTTTAATAATCGAAAGTGATTGGAACGCAACTAACACCCCTTCCACGCCCACCATTTCCCAAAACACACCCAATCAAAATTGTGATATAACCATTTTGTTCAAAGTGGTTCAAAGGTCCAGAAATTATACTTTGAGGATGATACTCCCTCAACAGCCTTCGTGGTGAGGGTTGTAAGCTATGCACTGGGGGGGCATATAAGGTTTTTATTGTAAGCTTTGTCATAGAAACTTGAAAAAGAGCTCATTCAATTGGAAATTCAAAGGGCTGGTGCCCTTTTTAATAGTCGGAAGTTATTTGAGGACAACTAGCCCCCCTCTCACGCCCACCTTTTCCGCAAACACATCCAATCAAAATTTTTAGATAGCCATTTTGTTCAACATAGTTAAATGTTTTAGAAATTTGGCCTTTGAGGATGATAACCCCCCTCAGATTCCTCGGGGCAATGGTTGTAAGTTATGCCCTGGGGGCATATAAGGTTTTTATAGAAAGTGATGTTGTAGAAATTTCAAAAAGGGCTCATTCAATTGGAAATTCAAAGGGCTGGTGCCCTTTTTAATAGTCGAAAGTGATTGGAGGCTAACTAGCACCCCTCTCACATCCACCATTTCCCCAAACACATCCAATCAAAATTTTGAGAAAGCCCTTTTGTTCGACGTAGTTAAAAAGTCCTGAAACTATGTTTTTGAGAATGGCACTCCCCCCACAGCCCTTAGAGCAAGGGCCGTAAGTTATGCCCTGGGGACATATAAGATTTTTTTTATAGAAAGCATTGTTGTAGAAACTTCAAAAAGGAATCATTCGATTGGAAATTGAAACGGCTAGTGCCCTTTTTAACATTCGAATGTGATTGGAGGGCAAGTAACCCCCCTCTCACGCATTCACAAACATAATTTGCACTTTACTGAAAAAAATACAAATGAATGTGCATTGTCAGTTTAACATATCTATACTGATATTTAGTAATCAAATTGTTAATATTATTTGATTTATTAAAACTATAAAAGTAAAAATATTTATATTTTTTCAGGTAAGTGCAAATATGTTCTGGCCTTGAGAAGGCATAGGGGTTTTGAGCCCTACTCATGTTAATTTCTGCTCGTTTTGAGTTTGACTCGGTAGTTTATTGTAATTTCTGTTCGTGTTTGGGTTACTTTATTTATCGATGGTGATTTGTGGTAGTTTCATGCTTGGTAGATTATTTGATTTTAATTTTGCTCATTTTTGGTTTAATGGAGTTCTTTACTTTTCTTTGAAAAATTTATTTTGTGGAAAAAGTTTCTTTAAATTAATCATTTCAAAAAGACTGATTCCTGATCGTCTTTTAATTATACAGGAAACCTTCCATCCGTGGATTATTCCTATGGATTATACATCCGAGGATTATTCCCCTGGAAAAACACCCCCATTGAGAATTTTTCCTGCAGAAAATCCCCCATGGAGGATTTTTCCTCCAATCCCCTGCCCATAAAAAAATACTCAAGACAATTCCAACTCCAATCAAAGTTTGCCCCAGACAATTCTGGTAAATTCCCAAATTTAAACCATCCCTGAAAATTCAGCACTGGAAACAACCCTCCCCATGTAAAATCTTCCCTGCAAAAAAAATTCTGTGCAATTCCCAATAACAAATACAAAACATAAACTAACAGAAAATTTCACAATTTATAGCCCTTCCCTTGGGGGCTGTGATATCTACAAAGGCAAAGTTATTGGATTTTCCAATCATGTTGGGCAAAATGGATATCTAAAAATTTTAATTGGTAAACTTTGGGAGGAAAATGTGCGTGGGAAAGGGGCTTGTTAACCAAAAATCTTTTTGGTCACTTAAAAAGGGCACAAGAACTTTTAATTTCGGTTAGAATTAGCCCTATCCCAATATTATAGGATCATTGATTATATAATGTTATAGGACCCCTGAGGAAAAAAAACCCTGTATTTTTGTTCTGACAAAAATACAAAATTCCACATTTTTGGAGATGGAAGCTTGAAACTTCTACAGTGAGTTCCTCTGATACAATGAATTTGATGACGTGATTTTCATTAAAATTCTTTGATTTTTTGGAATCAAAGGAGTTGTTGTAGAAACTCAGAAAAGGGCTTATTCAATTGGAAATTGAAAGGGCTAGTGCCCTTTTTAATAGTCAAAAGTGATTGGAGGGGAACTAACATCCCTCCCACACTCACCATTTCCTCAAACATCCAATAAAAATTTTGAGATAGCCATTTTCCAACGTAGTTGAAAGGTGCAGAAATTGTATCTTTGAGGATTTGAGGATGACAACCCCTCTACAGCCCTTGGGGCAAGGGTTGGGAGTTATGCCCAGGGGCCACATAAGGTTTATATAGAAAGTGATTGTACAAACTTCGGAGGGGGCTCATTGGATTGCTGATCAGAAGTTTTAGTGCCTTTTTTGAGATTCAGAAATATGGGAGGGTGGATACCCCCCACACTTCATATTTTCCCAAAATGCATCTGACAGAAATTTTGAAATTGCCATTTGTTGTTGTAGAAACTTCAAACAGGGATCAATCGACTGGAAATTGAAACGGCTAGTGCCTTTTTAATACTCGAAAGTGATTGGAGGGTAACTAACAACCATCCCACACCCACCATTTCCCCAAACACATCCAATCAAAATTTTGAGACACCCATTTTGTTCAAAGTAGTTGAAAGGTCCACAAATGATGCCTGAGGATGTCAACCACCCCCCCCCCCCCGCCACAGCTCGCAGGGCGACGGTTACAAGTTATGCCCGGAGGGCATATAAGGTTTTTTATAGAAAGCGTTGTCATAAAAACTTCAAGAAGGGCTCCCAAGCCCAAACATAATTTGCACTTTACTGAAAAAAATATAAATGTTTTAACTTGTGTAACTGTAATAAATCAAATAATTTTAACATTTTAATTACTAAATATCTGTATATGTATATTAAACTGACAATGCATATTCATTTGTATTTTTTCTGTAAAGTGCAAATTAAGTTCTGGTTTTGGGAAGGCATAGGGGTTTTAAGCCCTAATCATGTTAATTTCTGATCGTTTTAGTTTGACTCGGTTATTTACTGTAATTTCTGTGCGTTTCGGGTTTCATTTATTTATTGATGCTGATTTATGGTAGTTTTACGCTTGGTAGATCATTTGATTATATTTTTGCTCATTTTTGGTTTAATGGAGTTCTTTGCTTTTCTTTGAAAAACTTATTTTGTGGAAGTTTTTTTTATTAATTTCTGTTTGTTTTATACTGACATTGTCTTTTCAGGGGGAAAAAATTATACATTCAATCTGTTCGTTTTTTTTAAGACTTTATAGTTTGGCCTGCTATTTGTATGCAGGAGAAACATTTTCAGCAATTTTTAACAATATACACCCTTTTAAAAATCTAGACACAAATAGTAGTGTTTAATTTAGTTCTTACCTCCTCTAGTTGACCTGAAATAGAAAACTTGATACCATTCACAAAAAAAATCTGTTTACTTTCTTTGATAGCTTGGAAACTCTTACGCTATTTTGATTTGGTTAAATTTTAAGAGCAAAAGTATCCCCAAAAATTTGAACATAATACCCTCAGTCTTTCTTGGGATACTGCTGAGATGCCTTATTGGGAATTGGCATAAACACAGTGCATTTTGATTTAATCTTAAGGCAACATTTAGTTTTTAAACATAATAGGCAAATGGGAGGGAGGGCGTGGGAGGGGGATTAGTTGCCCTCCAATCACTCTCGACTATTGAGAAGGGCATTAGCCCTTTCTATTTTCAATCAAATGAGCTATTTTCGAAGTTCCTATGACAACTCCTTTGATATGAAGTGCCCTGGTAAAAATAAAATAAAAAATAAATAAATAATAAATAATACATTGTACCCATGTCAATCTTTACTATAAAAATGTCAAGCCTTCCAATCACTTTCGACTATCAAAAAAAACACTAGCACTCTCAATTTCCAATCAAATGAGCCTTTTTTGAGTTTCTACGACAACGCTTTCTATAAACACTTTATATGCCCCCCAGGGCATAAATTACAACCCTTGCCCTGAGGTCTATGAGGGGGTTGCAATCCTCAAAGACCTAATTTTCAGAACTTTCAACTACGTTAAACAAAACGGCTATCTCAAAATTTTGATTGGATGCGTTTTAGGAAATGGTGGGCGTGAGAGGGGTGTTAGTTGCTCTTGAATTGGTTTCAACTATTAAAAAAGGCACTAGCCCTTTCAATTTCCAATTGAATGAGCCCTTTTGAAGTTTCTACAACAACGCTTTCAATAAAAACCTTATATGCCCCCAGGGCATAACTTACCGCCCTTGCCCTGACCGCTGGGGGGGGGTATCATCCTCAAAGACCTAATCTCCAGAACTTTCAACTATGTTGAACAAAATTGCTTTATTCTAAATTTTGATTGGATACGTTTGGGGAAATGGTGGGGGTGAGAGGGGGAGGGGTTAGTTGCCCTCCAATTACTTCCAACTATTAAAAAGGGCACTAGCCCTTTTAATTTCCAATCAAGGGAGCCCTTTTTTAAGTTTCTACAACAACGATTTCTATGAAAACTTATATGCCCCCAGGGCATAACTTACAACCCTTGCCCTGAGGGCTGTGAGGGGGTTGTCATCCTCAAAGACATTATTTCTGGACCTTTCAACTATGTTAAACAAAATGTCTATCTCAATATTTTGATTGGATGTATTTGGGGAAATGGTAGGCGTGAGAAGGGGGGTTACTTGCCCTCCAATCAGTTTTGACTATTAAAAAGGGCACTAGCTGTTTCAATTTCCCATCAAATGATTCCTTTCTGAAGTTTCTATGACAATGCATTCTATGAAAAAAAAAACCTTATATGCCCCCAGGGCATAACTTACAACCCTTGCCCTTGGTGCTATGGGGGGAGTGTCATCCTCAAAAACATAATTTCCAAACTTTTTAACAATGTCAAACAAAATGGCTAACTCAAAAATTTTGATTGGAAGTGTTTAGAAAAATGGTGGATGTGAGAGGGGTGTTAGTTATCCTCTAATCACTTTCGACTATTAAAAAGGGTAAAAAACCTTCTAATTTTCAATCGAATGAGCCCTTTTTGAAGTTTCTACAACATCACTATCTATGAAAACCTTATATGCCCCAGGGCATAACTTACAAGCATTGCCCCGAGGGCTCTGAGAGGGTTATCATCCTCAAAAGCTTTTAACTATGTTGAACAAAATGCCTATCTAAAAATCTTGATTGGATGTGTATGGAGAAAAGATCGGCGTGAGAGGGAGTTAGTTGCCCTCCAATCACTTTCGACTATTTAAACAGGCACTAGACCTTTGAATTTTCAATCAAATGAGCCCTTTTTCAAGTTTCTATGACAAAGCTTTCAATAAAACCTTATATGCTACCAGGGCATAACTTACAACCCTTACCCTGAGGAGTCTGGAGGGGGGGAGAGTTGTCATCCTCAAATACCTAATGTCCAGAACTTTCAACTACGTTGAACAAAAGGCTTATCTCAACATTCTTATTGGATGTGTTTCGAGAAAAGGTGAGCGTGAGAGAGGGGTTAGTTGCCCTCAAATCACTTTCTATTATTGAAAAAAGCACTAACCCTTTCAATTTCCAATTGAATGAGCCCTTTTTGAAGTTTCTACGACAAAGCTTTCTATAAAAACCTTATATGCCCCAGGGCATAACTTACATCCCTTGCCTTGAGGGCTGTGGGGGAGTGTCCTCCTCAAAAACATAATTTCTATCCAGAAATCAATTACGCTGAACAAAATGGCCATCTCAAAATTTTGATTGGATGTGTTTGGGGGAATGGTGGGCATGGAAAGGGTGTTAGTTGCCTTCCAATGACTTTTGACTGTTAAAAAGGGCACTAGCCATTCCAATTTCCAATTGAATGAACCCTTTACCAAGTTTCTATGACAACTCCTTTGATATGAAGTGCCCTGGTCTAAAGGAAAAAAAAATAATAAATGATACATTGTGCCAACATTGTTCTTTCCTTAGGCAGCACAATTGTGCAGCCTATTATGGATGCACTGTGTGTCTGGTATTATGGATGGTCTTGGCATCCTAAAGGGATAATTATTAGACCTTTTAACTAATTCTAACAAAATGTTTCTTTTCAAAATTTTCACCATTGTTGGGGAGGGGACATCTAAAAAGGACAGGTGAGGAAGGGGCTTGATGCTCTGATGCTTTTGAGTATCCTCCCAAACATGCCCTGGAATTTCCAGCTAAATGCCCTCAGCTGTCCCTGAGATATTGCAGATACCCCTTTTGAAAACCAGCATGGACACTGTGTTTTTATCTTGTTCAATATCCTACTCAAATTTCCTCAAAGTGGTTGTAAGTAAAAGTAGTCACAGTCACAAGTAGTTGCAGCAGTGGCAGCCCTGAATGTTTCAAGTTAAGACCCTTTCCAGTTCCTAAGATGTACCAGATAAACCTTTTTGATAGTCTGTATGCAAATAGTGTCTTATGATTTAGCTCAACATACACCTAAGCATTCACCAATTTTCATCTCAATACCTTCAGCCCTTTCCTAATGATAAATCCTGTATATAAAAAACACACAAATTGCAGAATTTGCATATCTTTCCCCATGGGCTGTAAGAGGCAGAGCATCTCCAGAGGCATAACTGTTAGACCTTTTTACAATTTAAAAAGAAAATAGTTTTTCAAAATTTCTATCATTGCTGGGGGGGGGGCTTCTAAAAGCTCATAAATGGGTTGGTTGTCCTTTGATTACTCTCCAACATTCCCCTCAACATACCATTAAACTGTCAACATAATGCCCTCAGATGTTGCTGACCCACCCTTTTGACAAAGACCCTGCATATGGTACATTTTGATTTTTTACACCACATTTTCTGAAAGCTTCACCTTTTCTACCGTAAGTCTTTTTGGATACCCAGGATCAAACATGCCTCCTTCTCTCGATAACCAACCTTATATATAAACAATGAGCAACTAGCACAGCTTACAACCCTTGCCCCATGGTTACTCGGGCTATTTAATTGCCAGAAGCATAGTTATTTGATCTTTAAACTATTTCAAACTAGATGGCATTTCACAATTTTAATTGGACATCTTGATTAAACTTGGCACAAGCAGCATATTTTCATCTTCTTCCTTTCCTCTTTTATCTTGGTGTTTATTTTTCCACTACAAAAAGGATTTTCATTCAGACTAAAAAATTATAGCCTATATGTTATATGTATAATATAAAAGTTATGTATGTTAGATAGGCTGTGAAGCAGTAATTACTGTAATTTTTAAGTTTCAAGTATACTTTTTATGTCTCTCAGAAAAACTCTGTTTTTTATTTGATTGTATATGATTTTTGTATTGACTTTCTTTTTGTATATGATTAAATAAAAAAACAAGTTTTTTTTTAACAAAAATAAAGAACTAAGCTATGTCTTGAGCAGAGTAAAAAAAATAACAGAAATTATAGTGAATAATGAACTAAAAGCTAAAAAAAACAACTTAATAAAAATAAGCCAATAATGAACTTGTAATTTACAAGAAAAATAAAATAAAACTAATATTCAACTCAAACCCAAGACAAACAGAAATTACTAGATAAATGAACTAGGAAGTCATCTTTCTTGAAACCCAACTATAATTAAAAAAAAACAAAAAAAAAACAGATATTAAAGTTGAAATAAACAGATATTGGACTTAATAAAAAAAAAGAACCCAATAATGATCTTCTAATGTACCAAAAATTAAACTGATATTCAGCTGAAACTCAAAACAAACAGAAATTACTCTAATTATAATTAAAAAACAGACATTAAAAGACAGATATATAAGTTAAAAGAAACAGACATTTGACTTAATAACAAATGAGACCAATAATCAGCTTATAAAGTACCAAAAAAAAAAAAACTGATATTCAACTCAAACTCAAAACAAACAGAAATTACTAGATATATGAACTGGGAAGTTTTCCCCTTCAACCCCAATTATAGCATAACTGTAATTTATGTTTATTGAAAGCATTACTTTTTTAAACAATTTCAAAGCAAAATAAAAATAAAAATGGAAGTTTTTTTTCAAATGAAAACTCAAGGCTGTATCTAGAGTGAAGGGTTTACCAGGCTTCAGCCACCACCCATCATTCTTCTTTTTCTGGTTCTTGTTTTGCCATACTGATTCAATTTATGGGTACATGGGTTGAAATAAGAGATGCATTGGCAGAATACAAGGAAAATATGTAATTTGTTTTATATATTAGCACACTAGGAGGTTGGGGGTAAGGCATAGGGGAGCTGCAGTCAAAATGTATTAGCTAGTTAAATGAATTACTGTGAAGTAACAATTGTTGGTAAATTTGCAGCTTATAACATAATTTAGCTAGGATAAAACTGAATATATCACTTGATGCCTTTTTTGCTTTTCATAATTCAGTAATAGCTTATGGGGTAAATTCCATTTTGAGCCCTTAAAGGGCTCAGAACTGCCCATAGTCACCAAAAGTTTAAAAGCATGTTTCTAAAGAAAAAAACTGGCTAGTGAAAAAAAATTACTATTTGCAGCATTCAGGAATGGTAATTAATATTCTCCTTGGTCTCAATAGCAAAATGTTGCTTAGAAAACAAATTTTAATAAAGTTTTAAAAAGAGCTAGAAACCCCTAAAAAATGAGGTCAGTTGTTTTGTGATGTTATTTTTGAGGGATTTCAGGCTCTTTTTATTTATTTTTTTCTAAACCCACCTCCTCTCCTCTCAGTGATGACAAATTTTAAAATGCATCTAAGTTTAACTTCAAATGTAACCTACTCTTTTTATTTAATAGTAGCTGAACTGGACACACTTCAAGTCACCATATACTACCAAAAACCATCCAATAAAAAAAAAAAAAAAAAAATTTTGCCATTCCTTTGGAAAAGGGTATCCTCCCCCAACAGTGGCTATTTCTTACCATAGCTCTAAACTCTTCCAGATGGTGACCCTACATGTCTCCAATGGGTTTCAGGCTCTTTAAACAGTTCTGCAAATTTGTTTTCTTAATAAAATATTATGATTAAGTTTAAAATTATTAATAATTACTATTCCTGAATCAGCTAAAAATGGCAATTGTTTCTCATTAGACAGTTTTTTTTAAACATTGGATAACTATGAACTGTTTTACCTTTTGAGGCACTATTAAGGACTCAACTCAAAATAGAATTTGCCAAAAAAAAAAAAAAAAAATGTGACATGCAGCAGTGAGGTCCAAAGGCAGAGATCCTTTAAATGTGATTCTTAATGACATCAATGCATTCTATAAGTTTCTTCTGTAGTTTCCATAAATTTGTGAATAAAGTATTATATTTTCATCATATTTTGTGATATTTCATTAGGAATGAACTTTAGAGAAACAGGTTTGGGAAATTTCTACTTTAGCTACTTTTGGCTATCTTGGAAAGGGGCTAGGTTAGGAAAATGAACCCTTCAGGGATGGGTCTACAGGCTAAAGTATGTTACAGGAAGGAACATACTTTAGTTCTTTTTTTCTTTTACAGTTACTTTATTTCTTTTACAGTTACAGTTTCTTTTTTTCTGGCTTTAGTTCTGAAAATGCAATTCCTGCTATTTGATTAGTATTTAAGCCATATCAATGTTTTTTTTTAATTTAGGAAATGTGTTTGCATATCTTCATACCTTATAAACTGGGATTGAGCAAAGTTGTGAAGCTGAAAAAAATTTGTTTTACTTCATTTAAGTAGAACATATATTTTGCAAGGTTTCACTTTTACAACACACAAATTTTTAAAGTTCAACAAGGGTCAGGACCCTATAGAGAGAGAAGTAGTGGAGGTAGGTACTTCAAAATACATTCCCAGGACATACTTTAGCCTGTAAACCCATCCCTGAAAGTTTCATTTTACTAACCTAACCCCTTTCCAAGATAGCCAAAAGTAGCTAAAGTAGAAGTTTACCACAGGTTCTACTTAGCTTCTATACACATAGGTGCTACAACAGATTAAGTACCTAAATCTATCATGTAAAACTTATATAATTCACAAACAATGATTTGTCAAGAATAAGTTGAAAAAAAATCAAAACAATTCTGCTGTCTTTTCTTCTTATTCTGTTAAGCAGCATTCACAAGTGTGTCTAGCTAGAATCCCATGTCTAGCCAGAATTCAATGTCTAAGCAACAACCAGTCACAAGTTCAGCCCTTAGCTAGACATGCTAGACAAGGCACTTGGCTAGACATTGAGTTCTAGACTTTAGAACTCAATGTCTAAGATTTTCAATTACAGCCAGTCCAAATGTGTCAAGTTCCCCTATTTTCATCAGTTATGTTTACATTTTTAAACTGAAATTCAATTTTTGTTTTCTCATTATTGTTTTTTCATTTTATGCAAATATGCAACACCAGACATAATAGTTAAGCACACTAAGGCAATTGTTTTGTTTATCTAATCCTTTACCTTGTGACAGTTAAAATAGGGATTACAATTTTGAAAGTTTTGCCTGCATAAGCTCTGTTCATTGGCTAGAAATGACAATTTGAAACTAAATTTGTAGTTTTAGCTAAGCACCAAATTTTACTTGTGAACAGTTGTTGCCTAGACATTGAATTCTGGCTAGACATGGGATTCTAGCTAGATATGCTTGTGAATACTGCTTTATGACACTTAAAAACTGCTATCACCTTGACCTATATGTTGAAAAATAATAAAGCCAACAGAAGGAATACAGCAGATGACAAAATGCATAAATTGTTTTGACACTTCTATCCACTTTAATTGTGACAAATCAATACTTGCAGATTATTGGCTGTGTACATTTGATGGGTTCTCAATTGGAGCTTAACTTTGGTAGCTTCTTGGAGTGTCCTCTTGTGTAATGATGGCTGGTGCTATGACTACTGCTAAAGATGGTACAATTTTCTTCTTGAAGTTGTGTAAGTCACCTTAAGGTAAGGTGATTATATAACTTTAATAAAATAGTTTTAAAATACAATATTAACTATGAAACTAATGTTTTAACCCTTTTTATAGGCCTACCAAAAAACCACAGAAATTATCATTTTTAAGGGTTCAAAAAAGGCTTAAAACAGAATTTGCAAGAAAAGCAATTATTATGTTTAGAAAGAGCATAAAAATTGGTATTAAGTGGTATGTTCACTTTATTTGTTGGTTAATTACATGAACTGTTCAATATTTACCTATATGGGACCATCAGGAGACACTGAGGTACATTTGCAAGTAACTTGATCAGCATAATTGGAAACAGCATAAAAAAGGAAGGTAAAATTTTTTGTTGTTCATATTATTGACCTATGAATAAAGTAAAGATACCATTTGATGCCTTTTTTTATGCTCTTTCCAAATTTAATAATCAATTTTGTTGGAAATGAATTTTAACCCCACCCCTATATATACCAGTCCAGGGTTTATATTAGCACATTAGGAGGGGGTGGGGATAAATTTTATTTCTAAAGTAAATGAGAGGTTAGTTTAAACTTTCCACCTCCCCCTCCCCCATAATTTGCAAATATATACCCTGAATTGGTATATATATAGGGGTGGGGGTACAATTCATTTCTGACAAAAATGATTATTACATAAGGAAAGAGCATAGGCCTAATAAAAGGGATCAAGTGTTATGTTTATTTTATTCATAAGTCAATAATATGAACAACAAAAACTTACCAAACATACCACTCAATGCCTTTTTTTATGCTCTTTCCAAATATAATAATCATTTTTGTCAGAAATGAATTTTACCTCTACCCAATATATACCAATTCAGGGTAGGCCTATATAGCCTATTTGCACATTAGGGGTATGAGGGTAAATTTTATTACCTTAAATCGCATCTTCTAGCGACTAAGGTTGCAGGAACCTGTAGATGTCGCCAGGTAGTATTGACAGGAGTTCGTTGCACAATTCATTAGTGGATCATCACATCCTACACGTATACAGGACAGTTGAATATCACACACTAATAGACCCTAGTGGTGGATGCAGGCTCATCCCACTGCGTCCTCCATGGCTTGGTCCTCCAGTCATGGTCAACGCCAGTCTTGAAGCTGTTAACTGAAGCTGCGGAAACAGTTGAATCGCTCAGTGAATTCCACAACGGAACAACGCGATTGGTGAAGAAGTTGTATTTCTCACGCTTTCTGCTGAATCTTTGGCGGAGTTTTATGGGGTTACCTCGCGCTCTGCTAGACTGGTCCTGTTCGAGAATGGGCTTGATAACACTGCTGTTCATCAACTTATATGCCAAAATTACGTCCCCCCTTTTTCTACGGTAGGTCAGAGTTTGCAAATCAAGCTTTTCTAGGCGTTGCTCATATGGGATTTGTTGGTTGGCAAATGGGAGCCTAGTAGCTCTTCTCTGGACTTTTTCAAGCAACTCTGCATTGCATTTAAAGTGGGGGTTTGCAACTGCCATCCCAAACTCAAGATGAGGGCGGACAAGGGCTGTGTAAAGCTTCTTAATGACCCTGGGGTGGCGACTAGTCACTGATCGCTTGATTAGGCCTAGGATCTTGTTTGCCTTTGCGGCTTGAGTTCGGCAGTGACTATGGAACTTCAGCTTATTATCTATGATTACCCCGAGATCACGTTCTTCCTCTGCGCTTTGGATGGGTGTTATAGCACCAGTAGAGTCCAACATATGGTAGCTATGGCAAGGGTTGTTCAGTCCAAGATGTAAAACTTTACATTTGCTTGGGTTAAACTCTAGTGTCCAAGTTGAGGCCCATTGGCAGAGGTTTGTTAAGTCTTGTTGCAGGGCATTGCAGTCTTCGTCAGAAGCGGCAGGTCCAAAGAGTTTGGAATCGTCTGCATATAGTTCCAGCAGATTCTGGACAACCTCAGGATATTCCTGATGTAAATGAGAGGTAAGTTTAAACTTTTGCCCCCCTCCCCACCCCAATGTGTAAATAGGCTATATACCTGAATTGGTATATATAGGGGTGGTGGTAAAATTCATTTCCAACAAAAATGATTATTATATTGGAAAGAGCATAAAAAAGGCATTTAGTGGTATATTTACTTTATTCATAAGTCAATAATTAGTAATAATTAATATGAACAATGAAAAATTTACTGTATGCATACTTCATTCATAAGTCAATAACATGAACAATGAAAAATTTACCAAAATTGGTACTTGTATCTTATATTCCTCTTCTAGCAAAAAGAGTAATTGAAACATTGACAAATTTACCCACCCTTGTTGTTGTGGGTCCTTAGTAAGCCTAAGAAAAATTTGTACACAAGATGTTACCCATGAAGACTAAATGCCAAGAAGAGTGATGAGAGGACTTGATGTTGGGGAGCATCAATAGGCCTATACCTTCTCATGTGTAGACTATTTTGGGCAGTGGAACCATATCCTTAAGTTTCCATTCATCTGGCTTAAAAGCTCTCCAAGACAGTAAAAACCCACTGTTATAAAAACTAATGCAGACGTAGTCAAGATTTCACAACCAAGGTGCTCTAACCTTTAAATGAAAAATTATTCCTATGTTTTCTAATTATCTGAATCTGCTCCACCCCAGGGTCTTCTGACTTCTTTCTTTCTTTCTTAGATTGATGATGAATGTATTGAAATATATGCTGGTTGTCTCTTGAGCAGCGACGTCTAAGCCCCGCTTAACAGTTTAAGCATTATGAAGATTGTGATGGTTTTCCTCTCGCCAAACAGCCCAGGCTTGTTTGCTAACCGACCTTCGTTTCGTTGGTCTTCTCTGCCTTTTCACAAAAGGGTTTTTAAGAAAGATTTTTTCTTCAGCAAATCACTCAAATTTTCTTAATTTTTCTATTTATTTCAAGTAGCATAATAGACGACGAACTATTTCACGATTTTGTTAATTTTTTTTTTCAAATCCATGGAGTAATAATTTTGGACTCGGTTGCGTCTTCTTTGATCTAAAAAACTTCAATTTCACTGTCATAGCATTTTATCACCAGATGTTAATTAGTTTTTAATTCTCCACGCCTGGAACATTAATCAGTTTTCCTCCAAAGCTTCCTTTGTAATATTTATTTCCAGCGGGATTTGATTGAAATCAGAATAATTTCTTTGCTTCAGACCTATTGAGGTCTTGGTACACTTTTGTTTTAAATTTTTGTTGATTTTTAATTGTTACGAATAAGTTTCTAGTTAGATCTCTATTTGTTGTGAGATTCTATTGATTAAGCTGCTTAATTATTTTCTCAAGTCTCAAAATATTCTTGAGGAGTGTTGGGAATCGTTTGCAGTTATTCCATCTTCAATTGTAGATTTTGCGTTTCTATCTACGATTTCGTTTGATATTATTCCAGTCTGAGCAGGAATGCACTGAAAGAATATTTTTTTTCTCAATCGCTGCATTCACCTTATTGTAACACTTTATGACTTCTCTACTTGGTTTGCCACTATGTTAGCATTCGTTATAGCTTAAAATACGCTCTTTGAATCAGAGCAGATAACAAATTTGTATTCTTCTGCAAATTCTTCAACAAACTGTAGAGCTTTTTGAAATACACATTTCTGCCTAAAATACATAATAATGTTTTGGCAATTTGAACTTCTTAGATATCAAAGGCAGCGCAATCACATTGCCTAAATAAAGAACGATGTTGGCACAATGCATTATTTATTTTTTTGTTTTTTCCATACCAGGGCACTTCGTATCGAAGGCGTTGCCGTAGAAACTTCGAAAAGGGCTCATTCAATTGGAAATTGGAGTGGCCAGTGTCCTTGGTAATAGTCGAAAGTGATTGAAGGGCAACTAGCCCCCCCCCCCACACCCATCATTCCCCCAAACACATCCAATCAAAATTTTGAGATAGCCATTTTGTTCAGCGTAGTTAATTTCCAGATAGAAAATATTCTTTTAAGGAGGACACCCCCCCCCCCACAACCCTCAGGGCAAGGGTTTTAAGTTATGCCCTGAGGGCATATAAGAACGATGTTGGCACAATGTATTATTTTTTTCCTTTAGAGCTGGGCACTTCATATCAAAGAAGTTGTCGTAGAAACTTTGAAAAGGGCTCATTCATTGGAAACTGGAGTGGCTTTTGCTCTTTTTAATAGTCGAAAGTGATTGGAAGGCAACTAAAACCCCTTCCGAGCCCACCATTTCCCGAAACACATCCAATCAAAATTTTGAGATAGCCATTTTGTTTAGCGTAGTTGATTTCCACATAGAAATTATGTTATTGAGGAGGACACTTCCCCACAGCCTTCAGGGCAAGGGTTGCAAGTTATGCCCTGGGGGCATATAAGGCTTTTATAGAAGGCGTTGTCGCAGACACTTCCAAAAAGGCACATTCGATTGGAAATTCAGAGGGCTATTGCCCTTTTTAATAGTCGAACTGATTGCAGGGCAACTACCCCCCCTCTCACGCCAACCTTTTCCCCAAACACATCCAATCAAAATTTGAAATAGCCATTTTGTTCAACGTAGTTTTATGTTCTGAAAATTAGGTCTTTGAGGATGACCCCCCCCCCCCATATAGCGTTTTTATAGAACGCGTTGTCGTAGTAACTTCAAAAAAGGCTCATTCGATTGGAAACTGAAATGGCTAGTGCCGTTTTTGATAGTCGAAAGTAATTGGAAGGCAACTATGACCCCTTTCACGCCCACCATTTCCCCAAACACATCCAATCAAAATTTTTAGATATCCATTTGTTCCACGCAGTTTTAAGTTCAGGAAATTATACATTTCAGCAGGACACTCCCCGCCCCCACAGTCTTCAGGGCAAGGGTTATAAATTGTGCCCTGGGGGCATATAAGTTTTTATTGAAATCTTTGTCGTAGAAACTTCAAAAAGGGCTCATTCGATTGGAAATTCAAAGCTCTTGTGCCTTTTTTTAATAGTCGAAAATGATTTGAGGGCAACTAACCCCCCTATCACGCCCACCTTTTCCCCAAACACATCCAATCAACATTTTTAGATAGCCATTTTCTTCAGCGTAGTTGATTTCCAGATAAAAATTGTGTTTTGAGGACACTTCCCCACAGCCCTCAGGGCAAGGGTTGTAAGTTATGCCCTGAGGGCATATTAGCTTTTTATAGAACGCGTCGTCGTAGAAACTTCAAAAAGGACCCATTCGATTGGAAATTGAAATGGCTAGTGCCCTTTTCAATAGTCGAAAGAGAGCAACTAACACCCCTCTCACGCCAACCTTTTCCCCAAACACATCCAATCAAAATTTTTAGATCGTCATTTTGTTTCGCGCCATTTAAAGTTCCGGAAAATATACCTTTGAGCAGGTATATTTTCTCCCCAAAAATCTTCAGGGCAAGGGTTATAATTTATGCCCTGGGGGCATATAAGTTTTTATTGAAATCTTTGTCGTAGAAACTTGAAAAAGAGCTCTTTCGCTTGTAAATTCAAAGGGTTAGTGCCATTTTTAATAGTCGAAAGTGATTTGAGGGCAACTGACCCCCTCCCCCTCCCACACCCATCATTTCCCCAAACATATTCAATCAAGGTTTAGAGATAGCCGTTTTGCTCAACGTAATTGAATGTTCTGGAAATTATGTATTTAAGGATGACAAACCCCCCAGAGCAAAGATTGTTAGTTATGCCCTGGGGGCATATAAGGTTTTTATAGTTAGAGTTGTCGTAGAAACTTCAAAAGGGGCTCATTCAATTGGGAATTGAGAGGGCTAGTGCCCTTTTTAATAGTCGAAGGTGATTGGATGGTAACTAACCTCCCTCTCACATGCACCATTCCCCTAAACACATCCAGTGAAAATTTTCAGATAGCCATAGTGTTCAACGTAGTAGAACCTTCTGGAAATTAGTTCCTTGAGGGTGATAACCCCCCTCCCCCCAACCCTCAGGGCAAGGGTTGTAAGTTATGCCCTGAGGGCATATAAGGTTTTTTATTGAAAGTGTTGTCGTAGAAACTTCAGAAGGGCTCATTCGATTGAAAATTGAAAGGGCTAGTGCCTCTTTTAATAGTTGAAAGTGATTGGAGAGCAACTAACGCCCCTCTCACGCCCATCATTTCCCCAAACACATCCAATCAAAATTTTGAGATAGCCATTTTGTATAACGTAGTTGAAAGTTCTGGAAACTATGTCTTAGAGGATGACAACCACCCTCACAGCCCTTAGGGCAAAGGTTGTAATTTATGCCCAGGGGGTCATATAAGGTGTAATAGAAAGCATTGTCGTAGAAACTCAAAAAGGGCTCATTCGATTGGAAATCGAAAGGCCTAGTGTCCTTTTTATTTCGACCCTTTCTAATAGTCGAAAGTGATTGGAAGGCTTGAAATTTTTATAGTAAAGATCGATATGGGTATAATGAAGGATTTTTTGTTGTTGTTGTTTAGACCAGGGGACTTCGTATCGAAGGAGTTGTCGTAGGAACTTCGAAAAGCCCTCATTGATTGAAAATAGAAAGGGCTGGTGCCCTTTTTAATAGTCGAAAGTGATTGGAGGGTTAATTTGGGATTTTTAATATGAATAATTCAAAAGCCACATAAGTCACATAAAAAACGAGTCAGTTTTCAGTCTTTTTAGAACAAAGAACAAATTTAGTTAATATATGCAATAGATAGAAAGCCTCGATTATTCAACACCATAATTCCTATTACGATTTCCTCAAAGTGAAACACAATCCTTGCTTACACTGTATAGTCCAGTAAAAGTACGGAGAAAAGTGAGTCGACCTGGAAAAAATTGCAACAAAAGGTATTTTTACACCAAAATGTTCAGAAAGAATCGCTGAACAACATATCCAAAATCCACTAAAATCGACCGCCGGGAAAACCTTCTGGGGCTACTTATAGGGGGTGGAAGGGGGCGAAAAATCAGGTATTTACATTTTTGACATTTAGAAAGCTTTTTTTACGCTAAAATGTTCAAAAAAAAAATCGCTGAACAACATATACAAAATCTACTAAAATTGCCCACCGGGAAAACCTTCTGGGCTGCTTAAAGGGGATGGAAGGGGGTGAAAAAATACGTTTTTTCATTTTTGATATTTGGGAAGTTTTGTTTACACTAAAATGTTCAGAAAAAATCGCTGAACAACATATCCAAAATCCGCTAAAATTGACCGTCAGGAAAACTTTCTGGGGCTGCTTAAAGGGGGTGGAAGGGGGCTAAAAAACAGGTTTTTTCATTTTTGACATTTGAGAAGCTTTGTTTACACTAAAATGTTCAGAAAAAATCGCAGAACATTATATTCAAAATCTGCTAAAATTGCCTGCCAGGAAAACCTTATGGGGCTGCTTAAAGGGGGTGAAAGGGGTGGAAAATCCTTTTTTCGATTTTTGTTATTTCGGTAGGTTTGAAGACTTGATTCTGGTATAAATCAACTCCTTGAAACTGAAGCTGATGTTAATTTTATTGTAACACGTCTGTAACTTATATTAAACTATAAATAAAATTTTAATAACTCCATCGAAAAAATAAAGGAAATAGCTTTTCTTCCGAAGTGTTAGAAAGATCAGATCAATGGAGGCCTGAAATACTTCAAACAGCAACACAGGTAAATCTCGAACGACAATTTAAAGGAGCAGAGAAGTACCCCACTCTTTGTTGCTTCGCTAATCGTTGGAAACCTGATTATTCGATGAGAATCAACCGTGTGAAGACAAGACTGCAGAAAAAGGAAAACTATAGGCATAGACGCATAGAAACTTGAAAAATCATTCTTATTATTGGCTTCTTTTACAGTTGGAAAACAAAAACATTAACACGTCTATATATAAATCACAGTTTTGATAATCATTATTTTTAGATTACAGAATATTGAGAATCATCATTTCATTAATGAGCACTACAAAAGAGCACAACCACCGTTATTGCAAAAAACTAAAATTCTTCTTCTTCTAGAGATGTTGATTCAGAGTTATTACAGCTTGTTCCCATGCACTCTCCGCAAGCAAGTGTGCAGGGCATGCCATTCTTAAGGCAAGTGCATCTGGCCGTATCGCAACCTGATTTGTATTTGCAGTGGATAATTTGAAGAAGACTTTGGGGAGCTGGTTTCTTCTCCGTCATTACTGGGATTTAATTATCAGCAAAGTCGCCATCCCCAGTTTTCCGGTTTCATCGCAGCAGCATAGCTTTTCCATTCCATTACCTGCAAATACACGCGAAGAGAATGGAACTTCGCAGCTGAGGGTGTGGGAGGCATCCGATCAGGGCAGACCAATGCGGAAGAGGAAGCGAGCTTGGCCAAGAACAGATGATGTCTCAAGGACACGAGAGTTCCTCCAGGCTTTCCTTTATAAATTCTCAAAAGAGCTTGTTCACCAACTACAATGAGCTCGTCTTTCGTAGCCTTCGAGTCCATAAAGACCTTAGCGGCCTCACCGAAAGACGGATCGGACCGATACAATGACAGTCCGACAGATTTACCAATTCCTTGTAATCTCGAAGTGGTGTCACAGCCTAGGAACGCGTGTAGAAATAGAATTGCACCACCCATGTCCCTTAGTTTTTCTTTGATGGAGCAAATATTCCATAGCTTATGCTCGTTTGAAGCTTTCGCCTCGGATCTGAAATACAGGCCTTTGTGGGTGGCAGTGACATGATAGATGAGAAGGATAAGGAGGTCAGTGTCGTTGCCGATGAGACACGCCAACTGAATTCTTGCATTATGAATGGCTGTGATTGCAATCAGGACATCCGCGTCAGCAGAGGCATGTTGTACCGAACAACGTGCTGAGAACAATTTTTCTCCTATCGCTAGAATTATCCGCTGCTTGTTTGTGCAGTTTTTCAAGAACTCTTCTTTCTTTCTTGTTAACTTTGTTGTAGTGAATTCTACCACTGGACACTGTTTACCCCTGGAACGTTTGAGGTGAGCCATACCTTTCGTCGAAGGACCATTGTCATATCCATCAAAACCTACCGAAGCTTTTCCAAATCTAGTGGTGACATACTTGAAGTAACTTTTGCAAATGAAGTGAAATGTAGAGTTGGGCTGCCAAGTCAAGTTCTGGAGCAGCTAGCCGCCATCAATCATAATTTGGCACGATTTTAAGTACTCATCTTAATGCTTTCCTGGCACTTTTTAAATAGTATTTGACAGACATTGTGTGTTGGTAGGACGCTAAGCGTAATAGTATCCAACCAAAGATGGGGGATACATATAACGCTTATGCGAAACAAGGTCTCGACGGTTGGATACTTCCCGGTTCACCACCGTAGCTAAGCGCTGGAACAGAAGCCCTTGGTCTACATGAACTGGTTCACCATCGATGTTAACAGCTGATTTGGATGCCATTGTAACAGCCTTGTCTTTCTTCCGGAACGAAAATGAATCAGCTGCCTTCCCAGTCATTTCGTCTAGAATTCGGGCTCCAACTTCTTTCGCGGTGTCCGCATCTACGTTAGCTGATGCAGTTACGCCAGTAACGATGTTGAGGAGCCCTCCGTGTTCTCTGAACGGAATCAGGGCTCGCAAAAAATCTAGGACCGCCTCCGTGTCATCAGTATCTCTCTTCATCCGCCACTGGAGCGTTTCGACGTGTTGATCACTTGTTGAGTAACTCAGGCTAGTCAGACCTTGCATTGAGGCATTTACTTCAGTACAGATCGGCATCCATTGATCTGATCTTTCTGTAAAACTTCGGAAGAAAAGCTACTTCCTTTATTTTGGCAATGGAGTTATTAAAATCTTATTTTTGTAGTTTAATATAAGTTAGAGAAGTGTTACAATAAAAGTGACATCATTTTCGGTTTCAGCGAGTTGATTTATACCAGAGTCGAGTCTCCGGACGTACCGAAATAACAAAATCTAAAAACAGATTTTTCACCCCTTTCACCCCCTTTAAGCAGCCCCAGAATATTTTCCCGGCGGGCAATTTTAGCAGATTTTGGATATGTTGTTCTGCAATTTTTTCTGAACATTTTAGTGTAAACAAAGCTTCCCAAATGTCAAAAATTAAAAAACCAATTTTTTTTACCCCTTCCACCCCCTTTAAGCAGCCCCAAAGAGTTTTCCCGGCGGGCGATTTTAGCAGATTTTGGATATGTTGTTCAGCAATTTTTTTGAAAATTTTTGTGTAAAAAAAGCTTCCTAAATGTCAAAAATGTAAATAACCAATTTTTCGCCCCCCTCCACTCGCTTTAAGCAGCCCAAGGAGGTTTTTCAAGAGGGCGATTTTAGTGGATTTTGGATATGTTATTCAGTGATTTTTCCTGAACATTTTTGGTGTAAAAGAACTTTTTTTTGCAATTTTGTCCCGGTCAAACCGTACTTTTACTGGCCTAGTATACTCATGGCATAAGTTGTTTGGCTGGTCTCTCAACTAAATTCCAGAGAAGTTCAAATAAACCAAACTTCGATGCAGTCTCTAGCTAGCTCTCGAATTAAACTAAATCTTATATGAAAGGGTCCTATCTTAGCTGAACCTTAGCACTATGCAAATCTTATGGTAAGAATTGGCGTGCATAGTCATGACATACAAGGTATGCACCATGATCCACTATTCATGATTATGCGACCATGACTCATAGTAGATTGCGCAATCAAAAATTGCTTGACTAATTTTTTAAAACATGAAACTTACGCTAAGAGATTAGTATAGTTATAATGCCCCTCCAGGGCCGTATCCAGGATTTTTGTTCGGGGGGGGGGAGGGGGGTACCCGATTTTTTCCCGTGGACTTTGTCTAATATCCTAGAGCAACATTACGTTAGCTTGAGACCGTTAGTCCGCCCCTTGCAAACGAGGACGCGTCGACTAGGCATACTTTCGTTTTTTTTTGTTTTTTTTTCTTTAGTAACGCAAAAACAAGACAAGTATTTACATACAGTTAAATACTGCAAGCTATTTTTTTTTTGAGACAACAAAAACTGTGAACGCAAAAAGAAGCCAAATAGTAGAAGTAGTCTATATATTTTTAATTTTCTTTTTTTTTAGCTAAAAGTAAGGGCTAATATCTATAAAACGAAATCCAGGCGAAGATTTTTCTTCCCTGCATAAATGTCGATGTCCTTGTCAGGGCAGATGTCAACGTCCCTATGGACTGCAAGGAGGGCTAAGCCACTCAATCGTTCTTCTATTGAATTTCTCAGCCAGGTTTTGAGCCTTCTGAGCGTTGAGAAACTTCTTTCCGGAGTAGTAGTGCTAACAGGTAGCGTCGCAAGAACAGCCAGAAGAAGAAAAACATTTGGAAAAAAGGTGGCGTCGCATGCCTGAAGCAAAGACACAGCACAAGTAGGGCTCTCTGATACCGGAACATTCTCCCATTTGATGCGCCATAGCTCAATTTCTTGCTTCAGACAGTCTGGCTCGGGAAGAATATCGCCATACAATTCAACCAATGACTCCAGGCTTAATGCCTTCAGATCGACAGAAACAAATTTTGGCAGGAGAAAGGACGCTGAGATTTGACAGCAGTTTCTGGTGAACCACAAATCGTTGTTTAAGTTCGGAAGTGAAGTGGTCCAGGAAAGGAATAAAGAGCGAGGTTCTATAGTGGTTGAGAAGGTTTGGATCGTCTGCGTGCATACTCCGGCCACCTCTCGTCCTCGGACGAGTCATCTCCAGTCCTAAGTCGCTGGCAAAACGTTGAGCTTCGTCGAAAATAAACGGGAAAGCAGTAGCAGCATTTCCTCACATTTCCTTTGTTTTTGAAAGGACAGTTTCTACGTGCCTGCATGCACCTGCCAAAACACAGTCAACTGACTGAAGAGTCTTGCACAGTGGAAGCGTAAGGCAGAAAAACTCTTTGACCACATGGAGAGACAAAACAAATTACGACTGGTTCATCGTGTCCAGCAACTGCGCCGCTTTTGCAGAAGATTCTGCATTTCCGTTCTCTTCAAGAGCTTCCAGGGATCGCAGGATTGGTTGGTACAGCTCAAGAAAACGCACAACTGAATCGTGGCGCTCCACCCATCTTGTTTCGCAGAGTTCAGTTAAAGTATGTTTCCTCGAATCCGGTAGTATTTCGTTGATCTTCTCTTTTAAATTCTGTGTCCTGAGTGAGGATGTATGGTAAAAACTGCAGACTTGTGACAAGACACCGAAGAAATGCTTAAACACCAAAATAGAGCATAGAGAATAGATGATCAAGTGTTGAGACTGTGCGCGCTACAATGGACGTAAAGCGCCTTCGGATACTTTCCAAGTATAACAGCCTGGACACCCCTAAGATGCCCACTCATTGTTGCTGCACCGTCATATCCCTGACCAACCATCTTGTTCAGATTAAGACCAAGGCTTTCAAGAAATCGCAGGATTCCCCCCCCCCCTGGATACGGCCTTGTGCCCCTCCCCAATATATTTTTAAGCTTTCGCCTGAGCCTTTGAGCCTAGTACAAAGCTCCACCTCTAGAAAACATCCTATGTGTATTTTTAAGTAAAAATTGCAATTCAGGAGAAAGTTGGCGTCACTCTTTAATAGAAAAACTTGATACCACTGCAAATGGTCATCGACAACTAGAAAAAGTGAACACATTTTAATTATATAGCATACATAGCTTCACTCAAGTGTTTATTTTCGAATACTGGGTTTGCCGAAATGGATCTATTACACCAAGCACGACATGTCAAACCTTTTATTTGGGGCTAATATTTTAGTGCGCAGGCTTCCGTTGGGCTTTTATTTGGAGTATAAGAAATTTCTAGTTTAATTAATGACGAATAAAGCATGCTTCTCAGTCTGAATAGGCATATTTGACTTTCATCAGGATAAAAGCTGCCATTAATAAGTAACTTGCATAATTCCCTTAACATATCTGTCAGAAAAGAAAATACCCAAAAATGGATGACATATGAACAAGAGTTGTACTGGCCAGTTCCAGGGACTTACAAAGGGGGGAGCGGATCAGGACACAGCCCAAACAATCGCAACTTTTTCTAAATTTCTGGGCACACTGAAAATATAATATAAATTCCTGAGTACGTGCCTATCCAGCTCTACATGCAACTTTTCCATGTCTACTCAGATGATTAAACAAAAATCCCTTTTCTTTAGTCATGTCATAATATAATTTATTACTCAATGTTTTTTTTCGTACATAAACAAACATTTGGCACGTAATTAATTTATAGGTACATAAATATTTTATGTACCGTAATTTTTTTTTATAATTTTCCTTTTATTTTTTAATAATTTTTATTATTAGTATTATAATTATTATTAGTATTTTAATTTTTATAATAATGGTATTAGTACCATAATTTTTATGTACCATAAAAATTTTAAGGTACATAAATATTTGGTACGAAATAATTTATTTGGTACAAAATAATTTATTTGATATATAATTTATTTGGTATTTGGTACGATGGATTCCGTACGTTGACTACTAGGGGAAAGTAAAAAGATCTTGCTGAAAAACACTCCAATATTTAAGCAGCACTAAATAAAAATAATAAAAAAAATAACTGAGAAAGGATAGATCTTCAGAGAGAAAAGGAGGTGGGGTAGCTTTATTAGTTAATAATAATATAAAATTTTGTGGCATCAATTTTCCAGATTTTGCAAATGACGTTGATGTAATTGGTATCAGTGTTTGGCTGAATAATTTAAAAACCTACATAATAAGCTTTTATAACCCTAATGGCCAAACTACAGATGCCAAGGATTTCTTTAATAATATAAATAATTCTAATATGTTAAAAAATATCATTATTTATGGTGATTTCAATGCCCACAGCCTTTTGTGGGGGAATAAACCAGCAAATAAAGCTGGTAAGTTCATTGAGCATATGACTTCAAATAATAACGAATTAGCTGTTGCTACCCCTCCAAACCTGAACACATATTTCAACCCCAAAAGTGGCAGATTCTCCACAATTGACCTACAAATTGTGTCATTAAATTTTTTGAACAAAATTTACATAAATAAAATTGATAGTCTATGTACTGACCACTTTGCTATAGTTTGCTCTCTAAATGAACCTGCTGAAACTTTATCTCATACATCCAAATATATCAACACTAAAGCAGATTGGTCTATGTTCTAAAATAAGCTAAATGATGAAATTACAAGTTTCACCCAAAGTTCATGCATTTCTAACACAACAGTTGACACACATGCTGAAGCCTTGACATCTTTACTAATAAATACAGCTAATCTTGCTATCCCCAAGACAACACCTAAGAAAACATTCCCTAAACAAATTCCTAAAGAATGGTGGAAAAATGAGTGCCTAAATAAAGGAAGGATAAAAAAGGCAGCTTGGACAGAATTCAGAAGAAAACCATCACGTTCTACATATTTAAAAAAATTACAAGCAGAATCTAATCTAAAAAGGACTATAATAGATGCTAAATATAAATACTGGAATTATTTTGCAAATAATCTCTCCAGAGAAACGCATGAGCCAATTATACATAAAGTCACAAGCCACATCTGTGGGAAAAAGACTTCCCCCAACCCACTCCTGTATGAGCTTTTACATAATAATACCCATTATGACAATGATAATGGAAAAGCTAACCTATTTGCAACTCTTTTTGTTAATAAGCTAACATCAAATAATCAAAGCAAACTGTCCAGAATTCCCATGAACCCAAGTTACCAACCACGCCCAGGATCCGAGTACATAACCAATCCATTTTCAATCCAGGAATTGAATATTGCAATATATCAGATTAGGACCAAAACTAGCAGCAGCTATGACAATACACACCCTACATGGATAAAGAATCTCACACCTTCATACAAACAAGAACTGCTAAATTGTTATAATCACGCTTGGGCATCTTCTAGGTTCCCCAATATATGGAAATGTTCGTCCCTCCTACCAATAGGAAATACCACTCCTCAACAGATGCTTTCATTTTGCTAACAAATGCAATAAATGAATCTTTCTCAAAAAATAATATCCTAGTGGCAGCTTTCCTAGATTTTGAAGGGGCATATGACATTGTGAACCACCAAATCCTTTTAAATAAACTTGCAAGCCATGAACCACTCCCTATGGTAGTATTTTTTATTAAATCCTTCATAGAAGTATAAAGTTTAAGTGTTTGCTTCGTTTCAGCCTATTCACCGGGGAGGATAATAACCGAAAACTAGCCTCCGGTAGTAGTCCTCGGTTGTCCCCGGTTGGCTCTATATCTCTGGGACATAAACCTACCCCACACAAATCTACAATATGATGATGATATGGTGCTATGGTCATCTGGCAACACCTTTCAGATAGCACAGTCAAATCAGCAAAAGTCACTTTTCAAGTTTGAAAAATTCACTCAACATTCAGATTTACCCATTGCACCCACCAAGTCAAAAATAATCCAATTTCACTGGAAGCAAAACCATGTTAATACAAAACTAACTCCAAATAAATCAACTATTCCAGAAGATAATAATATCAATTAGCTAGGTCTTATGCTTGACCAAAAACTTAATTTCCACCTCCACATTTCAAAGACAATAAAAAAATGCTATAGAAAAGCAAATATACTAAAAAGACTTCTGTCCACACCCTGGAGTTGTAAAGAGAAAACCTGACTCCAGTTTTATAAATCACATATAAGACCCCATATTGACTATGGACTCATCGTCTATGGTGCATGTGCAAAGACCCAGATGCAAAAAATTGAAACCACACAAACTGATATAATACGTCTCATATTTGGTCTTAGGAAACCCACCAGCACCAAGTTTCTGCTTATGGAGAGTGGATTAACAACAATAAGGGACAGACGTAGCTTTCTCTTGACAAAACATCTTACAAAAATTTAATCAAATAGCTCACACACATTACATAATTGGTTAACAAATCCAGCCGTGTCTAGAGGTATTGCAGATGAGCATGCCAATATTCAAAAGAAGTTCCCTGTACCAGCAAAGTCTATTGCACCTACTTTCCCCCAATCCCCTCCATGGAATTGGTCACTTCCCATAATAAATACTGAACTTTCAAAATGGAATAAAGATTTAACCCCCATTGCTTTTGTCCAGAAAAAATTTGCAGAACTTAATACAATTACCTATAAAAATCACTTCCAAATATTTGTTGATGGGTCAAAAATGGATGAGAAGGTTGCAAGTGGTGTTTTTCTTCCTCACCTGAAAATTGCAATGGTCGAGAGATTATTTAATAATTTATCTATAATGTCTGCTGAGTTAAATGCCATAATCATGGCATTAGAACACCTTAAGCAAAACCAACCTTTGATTGAAAATTCGAACAATATTATCATCTATTCCGACTCTTTATCAAGCCTTGAGTTGCTGGTCTCAGCTCCTCAATATAAGTTGGACATTGACACTTATCATTGTCTCAGTATTATTGATAATCTTGCTTCAAGTGGCATAAAAAATTACTTTCAGTACATTCCTAGCCACTCTGGCATAAGTGGTAATCATCAGGTTGATGCAATAGCAAAAAATGCTATAAATATTGACCAGCCAAGTGGGAGACCAATCCCAATTAGAGATATTTACCGATGGAGGCTATCGGATACTAATTTTAATAAGATTAATCCTATTCTTTCCCCCTTTCCCAATAAGTATCTTTCAAAAATTTATCATAGAATTCGTTCTGGAACAAATGGACTAAATTTCCTTGCGTTCTCATATAAGCTTTCTAATTCAAGTGGTTCAATTCCCCTGTCCCCTCTTTGCAGGCATTGTAATATGAATAATGAAACAATTGACCATTGCCTATTTGAATGTAATATGCTGACGTCTGCACAACATACCTTGCTTTGTAAACTGTTAAAATACTTCAAACACCACAAAATCCCACTATCAGCCAAGAGCCTAGCCAACTATACCTGCTCACAGAGCATAGAAATCGACATCTATCATCTTATATTTGAACTCCTAGATTCGAAAGATCTGTTGAAAGATATCTGAATATATCTAATAATTCTGAGGCAATCAAGTCAGTAGCTCTGTGGCCCACAGAGTGAGGCAAAAGGAAAAGGGCTAAATACTTTTACTGAAAAGCCCGCCTGCTCTTAAATGGAAGAAGAAGAACTTACGCTATTAAATGAGAAACAATACTTCTCATCAGATTCTGTGTTAAAAATCATTGTATGAAGCTAAGGTAAAACCATTATCAAAATGGATTTAACTATCTAGGAAGCAATAAAAAAGGAAAAAAGGAGATCATAAAAAAATTCAAAGTAATACAAGAGAATTTCAATCTTGATGATGTTTCTCTTTGTGCTCATTGATCTTCACTTTCTCAGTTTTGTTTGACGCGAAACAGCTCTTTAAAAGTGACCAGGTTGACAATAGGACTGGAATTCCAACCGGCAGGAATAGAGGAACATATATGGCATACCTGCAATAAAGACTTAACAATTACAAGTGACATTTTGATAGCATGCGTATAAGGAACTTTAAAACTGCAACTCAAACAGAATAGACAATCTTCAGCAAATCAACATGGGAGTAAAGGGATAAAAACTACTAGTGCCGCTAACAAAATATCACCTAGCGACGTCATTAAAGCAGAAAACTTCAATAAAAACTGGATGATTCATATAAGCAAAATGAAATGTTATAAGATTAAAGCTGAAGTCTCTCTGTAAATGATAATTAATGAGCACTTTTTTCAGTTTTTAAGAATGAAAAATTTAGTCAGCAAAAGCAGTCCTATGTTAGGTTGTAAGAACCTTGACACTTGACTTGAAGTTGGTATATCTACTGGTGACAGAATTCTCACTTCTTTATCCTTCCTTTCATTTTAAAGTTCATTAAAAATACAAGCATGTAGTACTTGTGTGGGTAAAGAAGGAAAAAATCACCAAAGACTGGATGGCTTTAGTAATTTTCTTTTCCAACACTATCGCCAGTTTTCAATCTCATAAGTTTCCGACACTCTTTGCTGCAAACGAAAATAAGTATTGATATAATTTCAAACTCCGATATTTAAACTCGGCAGTTCGTCTTCTATTTCATAAAAAAGAAACAGATTGCTTTTGTAAATTATTTCCTGTCAGTTATGTGGCACGATCATCATCTTAAGATATTAATAAAAAAAAACTTTTTCCACAAAATAAGTTTTTCAAAGAAAAGTAAAGAACTCCATTAATAAAAAATGAGCAAAAATAAAGTAAAATAATCTACCAAGCGTGAAACTACTACAAATCAGCATCGATAAATAAATGAAACCTAAAACGAACAGAAATTAAAATAAATAACCCAGTCAAACTCAAAACGAGCAGATATTAACATATGTTGGGCTCAAAACCCCTATACCTTCCCAAGCCCAGAACAAAATTTGCACTTTACTAAAAAAATATAAATGTTTTTACTTTTATAACTTTAATAAATCAAATAATATTAACATTTTGATTACTAAATATCAGTATATGTATATTAAACTGACAATGCACATTCATTCTCAGTTTAGGCAGCGCGATCGCGCTGCCTATCATGTTGGTTATTCAAAATTTATGCACATTCTCAGCAAGGAACCAGTTTTGAGCAAGGTACACTAAATATCTTATCGGCCCTAAAGTAACAACTGGTGACGTCTACAAGATTACTAACCGTTCATTCTTCACCTTACCTTTATTTGAGACCCGATATATGTCATCACCTTCAATTCAACCAGCTAACTCTAACGTGAAAATTTAAAAAAACTTATGGGTGTCAAATTAATTATATAAGAACGCAGTTTTCTTTCAAGATAAAAGCTTTATTGGCATTAAGAAGAATTCTTTAATATATTAAATAGTTCTAGAGACTTGGAGGAAAATGCTGTTTTAAGTTTATTGAAATTTTACTAACAATACAATTAGATATATCAATTAGAAACTCTAAAACGCAAAAATCATTCCAAAATTTGCATTTGGAGCAAAGGGACTTGGCATGTTCCATACACAAATTTTTTTGGTATGAACTGCAGGTACAGTTGGATTCTCTGTCCTTTTTTCGGGGGAAAATGATGCAACGACCTTTCCAGTGATTGGAACCTGAAGAAGACACCCGGGGGACATTGTCAGCTGAAAATCCTGCATAGTTGTCAATCAAATCACGCAGTACCTGTGGGATTGTTTGGAGGGTTGCTCAACCTAAGTTGTAGGTCGATGAGGGATCTTCCTAGCTCTATTAGCATTTTACTTTTGGTCAAGTCTATTTCTTGGGTTTTTCAGTAGCCCAAAATGACATTGACATTAACTCCAGCTATGTCCATGATTGCTAGCCACACCACCCTGGACCATCTTCTCGTGCGGTGACTAGTCGTATAAGTAGATTGGTCCAGAGAGTCCACTCCACTTTTTGTTGCGATGTACGTTATGATGATCTCTGGTTTACTACTCTCGTGGTCAATCGCTGCTGAAAAGTGATCAACCAAGCAAGAATGACTGCTATATCTTTCTTTGGAGCATAAAACATAAGGCTCAGATGGTATCTAAGTCCGAAAATGGACGAGTTGGGTTCCTTTGTACGACTAGCAAGGAAAGAGGGTATTTCTCTTTTTGTTTTTTTCCACCGTGCCTACGTAGGTGATTCTCAAGGGCCTGAGCACGTCAATGAGCTCTATGGACGTGAACCAGTTGTCGGCAGTAATATTGTAGCCCAAGCCCTTCACGTGATCGACAAGGGCCATGACAGTTTGCGTCGGAACTGAAGAATTCTAGATTTCAAATAAAGATGTTTCCTTTCCAGAGTAGAAAAAGGCATTAGATAGATAGGATTTCTTCAAGTCAACTAGAAATTAACTCTTGATTCCATACTTGTTTGGTTCAGAGGGAATGTACATCTTGAACTTTCACCGTCCTCTAAATGCAACTAGCATTCATCAATAGTCAAAAACTCGCCAAGTGATTAATTTGCTTTCCTGCTTGTATTGAAGCGGTCAATTACCTCTTTGATGGGAGCTAGAAGTTCACCTCTTATGTGACCTGTGTGCCTATTATCGAACTGAAGACAGTTTTCCAGATACTCGAATCACTTCAGGCTCACCGTAGCGCAGAAAATGTCCCGCTCAATTCCATCAGCTGCAAAGAGACCTTTACAATCTTCCCTGCCCGACTTGAAAACTCAAGAGAGATACAGAAGGCCTAAAAAGGCTTGCATCTCGTCAACTGGTTTCAAAGAACGTTTACTTATCTACAATTCTAAAATCATAATGCAGAGCGAACGTGTCTATCATTGGTGTGCAGACCGAGCTTCTCAAGGATCTAGGCTATGACGAAAATGCCCCAAGCCTTTTCAGGGGGTTTTAAGTCTCTCTTTCCTCACGTGACCATGAGAGTGGCAAACAAAATTATAGTCTCTCGTGTTGCTTTGAGGTGGCTCACACTTATTCCACTTTGTTCACCTGTCTTTGCCAATGAAAAAGGACTTATTGAGATTGTTTCTCTGCTGCTTTTGTCGAAGTCAATTAGCAACAGGAATATTCCCCTCATAGTCATCTGATTGTCACTTGACAGCCTGTTCGTCACATTCTTCTCTTGTACTGCCTAAAGAACTGTCATCACTGACATCAACACTCTTGTTGATAAAGTGTTTTTGTTGACGAAGAGGGTGATTGGAACGAAATCGTTCCCGACACCTTCACTGGTGGTTAGGTCTTCATATTTGTTTTGTAGAACGTTGAGGATATCCTCCTTTGTAAGAAGTATTCGGCTTATTCGTGACATCGCTCGGCTCATCAGTTGCTTTTTAGGGGACGAATTCTAGCTACAAACGAATTTTTCCAGCACAAAACGAAAGAAATTGGAATTACCCAGAGAAATAAACTAAAAAGGATCAAGCAAAAACGAAAATCTTTTCCTCTCGAATCTAATAAGTTCCTGGGAAATTGCTGATACGTGCTTTTGAGAACCTGTATGCACAAGGTGTTTTTTGATTTAGATTAGCATCCCCCTCAATAGTAACTGAAAGTTTCAATCTTATAACCGTATCCTTAGTGGTAGTAGTAGTAGTAGTAACAATAGAAATAGCAGTATCTGTAATATGCACATAGTGCCCCTTGGTCTGTCCAGCATTCCCCTCAACATGCGCTGAAAATTTCAATTTAATACATTAAGCCGTTCCCGAGATATTGCTGATACGCTCTTTTTCCAACCTGCATGCATATAGTGTTCTTTAATTTAGTTCAACATCCTCCTCAACATTCACTAAAACCTTCACCTTAATAATCTTAGACTTTTTGGAGATCCAGGTAAAACATGGCCCCTCTTACCCGATAACAAATTTTATGTGTATATTTCATAACTTACAGGAGTTGCCCAAGGGGTGTGGGGGGTCATGTCATCCCTAGATGTATAGTTATTTGACCTTTCAACTACGATAAATAAAACCACTATTTCAAAATTTCGGTGGGATAAATTTGACAGGAGGGCAATAAAAAGGAGCGTAGGAGTGGGACTGGTTACCTTACAATCACCTTTGTTTTTGAAAAGGGAACTAAAACTTCCAACTTACAATCGAGTACGCCCCTTCCGAAATTTATGCAACAGCTCCTTCCATGCAAAGTGGCCTGACGAAAAAAAAAATACTTGGAGCACATTCAACCTTTTTATTTAGGCATTACTATTGCGATGCCTATGAAAATGGTATTTTCAAGTTCTTTAGAGCGTGCTCGTGTTATTATTCTTTTTAATATAAAAAGCATTCGACCTGTTAACACACATGATTCTTGTTCGAAAAATGTCCGATATTGGTATAAGAGGTACTTTTTATTCTTAGTTTTTTTTCATATTTATCTAGTCGAAATATCTCGTCTCATGCGCTCTTTTGCGACCCTTCTGAAAAAACAAATTGGCGTTCCACAGTGATCTATCATTTGGGCAATACAATTTTAACCTAGCCAAATGTCCTTATCATTGCAGTTAAAACAAATGCAGCAGTTTATCAAAGTTACTGTCGTCTTTGTTAACCAGCATCTTCCACTAAACTCTGACAAGAACTTGTCTTTTCTGGACACATTTATTGCTTTTGCTAATGACAGTATTTTTGGCACACCCGGTAGAACTTAATATGACTAGGGATCGCTATGTTCGATAACTAGGCATCTAACTTAATGAAAATCTATCATTAGAGTAATATATTGACTCGAGCAATATGAAAGTCTCCAAGAGTCTCGGAATCATTAGAAAGCTACTACGCCTAATTACAGGAAAAGTTTTTAAAATTATTTTCTAAAGCATAGTTCAGTCTTATGTTCCATTTTGTCTTGTTATTTGGATTTCAAACCTTCCTCTGGTCACAGAAGCCACATCCAAAGGTTTATGATAAAGCAAGGACTAATATTCAGAGAAACTGACCGTTCTTCGTTCAAACTCCTGCTTGATTTGAAATCTCTATTTTTGTCGTATGCATCTTTCAACTTCTATAGCTGCATGGCCAGCTTCTTGCTGCCCTATGTAATAATGTATTTTTTGTTTTTGATCAATCGACTTATCATCTACACACTTCCAACAGCCTATATACTCCTCACACTCCATTCTTGCGGTCTGACTTCAACGCTCTGATACTTTATGAGAGGGTCTAGAACCCGCTCCCAGAGCCTATACGAACCTCCCACTCTTATGGTATCTACAAAAAGAATGTCGAAAATTTACACATTAATAATTGAGTTTTTTTTTATGGTTTCTTCTGGAGCTGATGCCTCTGGATTGCGGTTGGATATTTGTTTAAGTATGAGTTATTTGAATTTTATTGATAGTTTAATTGGAAATCACGAGCTACCACTACCTCTGCGTAGCTTGTGATAGACGGGATTTTTGAGGCAAGAATTAGTTTTTTTTTGTTGTTGTTGGTACATTTCTTTCGTTTTTTTTTTCTAACTGGGCAAAGTGTGTTGAAGTTGATTTAATTAACTCGAAACTCTTTAATTTTAGTTTTCCAAGCATTAAGTTTGAAAGAATAAAAAAAAAGCAAACCCAAAAGTACTCAGCATTTTACTACGTATTTGTATAATTTGCAGATCTTAAGGTTACAAATTAATTACAATTAAAAGAAGATTATAAACGAAATTGAGACGTCTACTTAGAATTTTTCAAATCAAGCCTTATGATTGACCCGATGAAAATTAAAACCTATTTTTCGACGCTTAATACTCATGTGACTTAAATGACTTTTTGCAAGTAAAGAACTAACTGAATAAACAATTCATTATTATTAACTTAAAGAAGCATGGACATGACTTACTTCTGATCTGAAGGGAAATACAGCAGAGCAAGCATAGATGGATCAAAAAAGGCAGCATCCGCTCTCGCTGAAGCAGCAAGAGACTCTCTATAGCTTTCTTTAAGCAGTCCCTTTTCGAAGAGCCAAGATGATTTCTTGATACTTTCTAATGAAGATGAGACGTTACTAGCCACATCATTGCTTATAACAATGTTGGTTATGGTCTCTAGTAGTGCAGTTAGAGACTAAAAAAGAGAAAAAGGACACAGTATTAACAGGGATTTGTTGGACAACACTAAAAGATGTTGCATTTAATAAACTCTATAAAATGTTGGCTTGCTAAAAATATATGTGTATATATAAAAACTAGATTTGAAAATCTCCATTTCCAACTAATACCTGGTTACAAAAACAGTTATTAAATAAATACAGAAGAGACTTAAAACCACTAATATATTGTATTTTTTGTCTGAATGTGTTTCAATGGACCAAGTTTTATGAGGTAATCTGGGATTTTGAACATAAGCGATGGACAGTGATCTAAACACAACAAAAATTAAAAAGCGGATCAAAAAAAAGAAGAGAAAAAAACAACAACAAAACAGATAACAGACGGACGCAATAAAACATATAGAGAGACTCTTAGACGCTATAAGGTGTCTTTCAGAGAAAAAAAAATGTCATGCACAGAAGATGTTTTGCAATTTTAAACTATTTTCTCATAAGAATACGGACACAAAAATCTGTAAAAAATCAAAGAAATTAAGCCCAATACGGTATACCTGCAGATTTAGCCTTAATTTAAATATAATTACTTTACAATGACAGTTTTCATTTCGTCTAAATTCAAGAAATATATAAAAGTTTGCCAGTCTCTGTGCAGAATTTTCTTCTTATTAATCATCTCAATAGCATAATGTTCAATTGCTAGTCCCAAAGGATAAAAAGAAACAGATTTAATTTCTTGACTAAACAAGTCGTACTGGATTTCATAACATACTATTCCCAAAAGCACTTCGTACGGAAGGGGTCGTCGTATAAACGTCAGATGGGACTCATTTGATTGGAAATCAGAAGTTCTAGTGCCCTTTTTAAGAGTCAAAAGAGATCGGAGGCCAACTAATCCCCTCCACGCCTTTTTTCCCCAAACCCATCCGATAAAATTTTTGATATAGCCATTTTGTGAAAAATAGTTCAGACATCAGAAAATAAGAACTCCAGGGTCGACAAAACCCCCCAGGGGCAGGCATTGTAAGCTATGCCCTGGGGGCATATATGGTTCCTATAGAAGAGATATTCGTATAAACTTCAGAATGGGCCAATCTTATTGAAAATAGAAATTTATAGTTCACTTTTTAAGATTCAAAAGAGATCGAAGGGCAACTAGCCCAAACGCCTCCCCCCCCCCCAAATCCATCCGATAAAAATTTTGAGATAGCCATATTTTTTCGACGTAACATCTTTAAATTAGGTGTTGTTTTCTTAGACCACACTGGCGTTCTAAGACGAACAAATAAAATTTCAAATGGGGACAAATCTATTTATTTAGACAGTGAAAAAAACAGGTACAAAAGTCCAGATATTTCGATCACATATACAGTGACCGTCTTCAGTAGAAATACTGGTATTTATTCAGTAGAAATACTGGTATACTGGTGAAATATTGTTAAAAATATTTCGAACATAAGATAATAAAAGCTCCGGGGTCGACACAAACCCCCGGAGCTCAGGGGCAAGTGTTTCAAGTTATGGCCCGGGGGCCTATAAGGTTTTAATGTAAGCGGAGGTCGTATAAACTTAAGAGGTGGCTCATTTGATTGGAAATTGAAAGTTCTAGTTACCTTTTTATGAGTCATGAGGGATCGAAGGGCATCCCTCCCCCTCCCTCACACCCTCTTTTCCCAAATGCATACAATCAAAATTTGGAGATTGCCTGTTTGTTTGAAATAATTCAACGATCAGATAAAAAAAACTTCGGGGTCGATATGGAAGATGAGTTTTATGGAAGAAGTTCTCTTTTTAAGAGTAAAAAATGACCCGATGTAGATCCCGGCGCCGCGCCGGTGGATCGACCGAACGCCGCCAATGTCTTCGATCCCGTAGATATCCATTAGACATTTCGATTGTACTAATTAAAGCCTTTGCCGACAATCTCTCAGAGCCTTTGTCCCTACTTTTTAATGAAATTACCTCTACTGGTAAATTTCCAAATTGTTGGAAATTAGGTTTTATTACTCCCGTAAAAAAGAAAGGTAACAATCAAGATTTTGATGGTGTCCATCCCATTACTCTTACTCCAGTTTTTTCGAAGTTATATGAAAGGTTTTTAGCTGAGTGGTTGAAGGTAAAAATAATCCCAAATGTTGACCAAAGACAATTCGAAAACCTACGCTATACATCTACCACCAATTATCCTGTTCACCTTATGGGCAAAATATGTAACACACTCGAAAAACCCAATACCTGGCTCAATGTTATTACTGTTAACTCGCAAAAGCTTTTAATCTAACCAACAACAATATACTAATAGAAAAGCTACCTACCGACTTCCAAGTTGACCCTTATTTAATTAGAATAATTGCGTCTTTCCTCTCTAACAGAACGCAAGTCGTGAAATACCTGAATGTATATTCTGATCCCCTCCCAATTTATAATGGTGTGCCCCAAGGAATCTTCTTAGGTTCAATTATATTTCTCAAACTGATAAATCACCTTGTTGTTTATTTTCCGACTAGGTGGAAATTCGATGATGATCTAACTGTCTTAGAGATATATTTCGAAAATTACATAAAAAATCTAATATAAATCTAGGAGTCGATATCTGCTGAAGCTCTCACTGATGATATGAAAATCAACCCTTTAAAGTCAACTGTTCTTACTATTAATTTCCTTAAAACTCTTCCTTCTTTCTCCTGTTCAATCCGCCCTGAAATGTCCGTTACCACTATGAAATTACTGGGCGTTACCATCTCAAGCGACTTAAAATGAGATTGTCATATTAATGACATCTTAAAACGTGCAAATGCTGCATTTTCCCTCCTTAAAAATTTTAAATGCCCTAAATCGCACTGTTTGAGGATTTTCCTGTTGGAAACTCAAGGTTCCCAACCCTTGAGTACGCCTGTCCTGTGTGGCATCCTCGCATTTCCATTGAATTGTTGGACGAAATAGAGGCAGTAGAAAAAAGATGCCTAAGATTTATCGTCAATGAGGATAAAGTATTTTATATTTCCCTTCTTAGCAGACATCATTTTGTCATCCTTAAGGAAAGGAAAGCAAAAATTACCTTGTGTTTAGCTAACAATACCCTTCATAACTCTCGGATAACTCCCCTTTTCCCTAGTCCATATTCACCCCTTCGACCCCGCCTCCCGCGTTCTGTTTCAACCAAAATCCCCCTTCTCGCCCCAATAAGAGTTTGCACTGAAAGATATAGAAGAACTTTCATCCCTTACATAGTTGACATTTTCAACCACTGAATCTCCGCTGCCTCCCCCCTCCTCACTCACTCTTTACCTCATAGTTATTAATTTTAATGCCCATTTTGAAAATTTGGAGGTTTTATATTTATGTTTGTTAGTCACCAACTAACTTATGTTTTGTTTTAATTTTACTTTATCCCCTTGTTAATTTTACGAGTTTTTTTTTTTGGGGGGGGGGGGGCATTTTTGCTGACTTAACATTGGCCTTCTAATTTTATGAGTTGACTTTGTTTTCGTTTTTAATGTTTTACGTATTTGACAATGACCCTTTTATAATTTTCTGTTGTTGTTTGATTGTTTGTTTTTGTAGTTCTTTTTTCGCTGTATTTGACGCTAAAGTGCGAATTCGGCCCTTTTGGGCTTGTGATAGCCATTTTTCAGCAATAAATCTTATCTTATCTTACCAGTATAGCCCCACGCCGCCGGCAGAGGTGGCGGCGTTCGGCTGACTTTGAATTAATTTTGCGGCAATTCTTTATTGCGTCAACCGCAAAGTCGAAACTTTTCTTCCTCGTATGGTTAACTATTTGGATTTTCCGGATTAGTAATCAAGCAGGGCTTGCACTATCCCCGAATTTTCGGGTATTTCCCTGAAAATCTATGAGTTACCCGAAAAAAAAATTTGGTTCCACGAATCCCCGAAAATCACCCAATCACGGTGCCACCCCAAGTGATTTATCACCAGTGACTTTCCCTGCCAAATATTACTTTCCATACCATAATTCTTCACTACTCTCTTGTTCGTTAATTTCCGTCTCTTTTGTTACTTTGCATAAAAACCAGACAGATGCGATTGCAATATACATAGTTCTTCATACGTTGACAAAAAAAAGTATCATCTTTATGAAATGAGATTAAATCATTTCGAATGCAGTTTCCCAATTGCTATTTCTTACATCATTTGTAGTCAAGAATTTTATTTTTAAGTTGAATAGAACGCATTTACTACTATACAGCTTTAGTTGAATTTTGAAGTTGATAGTCGAAAGATTGTTTCTACAGCTGAATCGCAAGTTTGTATATAATTTTGTTTTCTTTTGCTGTTTTAGATAAGATTTTCTTAATTTTTAATACACAATTGTTTAACGCCTTACATATTAAAGAAAAAAAATTCTTCTTTGTGAAAAAATTTACCCCCCCCCCCAAAAAAAACCATTATTTTGATACGAAGTGCAGCTGTAGAATAGGCTATGTATAGGGTTGGGGAATTATTAATTAACACGGAAGTTACCCCAAAAAAATGATTCATAAGAAATTTTAAATTATTACCTATAGGAGGGGATAGAGGGCTGTCATTTTTAAATGATAATACCTCATTTATCTTTAATTGAAAGCAGAGATGCCAAAAAGATAATTATTTTTTTCGTTTAAAGTGGAGACGGAAGAAAATGATATCAAATTCCCTGGGAAACCATTGAAATATTTTGACAGACCCTGGGCCCTCCATTGGGACTTGTTCATTGTCTTGAGTATTTTGCAATTTCTCATAGGCTACTGGCCTAATTTGGCTTTTGTGTTTGCTCCCTTTTAATTAGATTCTTTGGATCTTGTTGAATGCCACGGCGAATCTATGACTCAATTTTCTGACAATTTGAGGTATATCTGAATAATTTCGAAATTTTTGTTGTTGTCATTGTACCCCTTTACTCATACCCTCATTTTTTTTTTCCAAGGAGCACTAAGCTGTTTAACGTTATTTCGCGTGTTTGTTTGAACCATGTAGTGAACTAGTTAATTATGAAGTAAATTATTTTTTTAATTCAAAGCTGAGACGCTATCCTATCAAGGTGGTATCCAGAGAGGGGGGGGGTAGGGAGGTATTACATTTAAATGATAATACCTCGATTTTTTTTTTGAAAGCAGAGATGCCATAAGTTAATTGTTTTTTTTTTTAATTTAAAGCAGAGACGGTATCTTATCAAGATGGTATCCAGAGCGGGGGGTGGGGGCATAGGGAGTTATTATATTTAAGTGATAGTACCGTGATTTTTTTTTATTGAAAGCAGGGATACCAAAAAGTAATTTTTTTAATTCAAAGTAGAGACGGTATTCTATCAAGGTGGTATCCAGAGGGGGGAGGTTAGGGAGTTATTATATTTAAATGATAATGCCTCAAATTGATTTACTTTTTAAAGCAGGGATGCCAAAAAGTTAATTATTTTTTACTTTAAAGCAGAGACGGTATCCTATCAAGGTGGTATCCAGAGGGGGGGGGGGTTAAGGAAGTATTATATTTAAATTATAATATCTTGAATTTTTTTTTATTGAAAGCAGGGATGCCTAAAATTTTTTTTTTTTTTTTATTTGAAGCAAAGACGGATCTCATAGAATAGTATATGGCTGCTTTAAAAAATACAAAAGGGAGTGTGAAGGGAGGTGCGAGACTTTAACAAGAATATGACATTTTGGTTGCTACCAGTAGCTACTAGGTGGAGTATCCTATGAAAGTGTACTGTCAATGAGTAGAGAAAGTAAATTTGTAAATTTGAGCTGTGATTTGAGAAAAACTGATGAAAACATTAATTTTTGCGGTCAACATTGATCGGCGACGTGTCGGCAGCACGCCTCCACTGCTATTTTTGGCCCCACCACCACCGGTCTTCCCTCATCGGCGCAGCGCCAGGGTCTATTCCGATGGCAACTAGCCCCCCTCCCACCAACCCTCTTTTCCCCAAATAAGACCGATCGATTTTTTTTATATAGGCATTTTGTTCATAATTGACCAAAAATCATATAATAAAACTCAAGAAATAAAACAGTCTCCCCCCCCGAGAACCCGGGGTCAAGTGTTGTAAGTTATGTCCCCGTGTTATATAAGGTTTTTTTGGAAGGGATGGTAGTATAAACTTCAGAGGGGGCTCATTCGATTGTAAATCGGAATTTCTAGTTCCCTTTTTAAGGGTCAAGAGTAAATCGGAGGGCAACTAGTCCCCCCACAGGACCGTTTTTCCCCAAATGCATCCGATAAAAATTTTGAGATAGTCATTTTGTTCAAAATAGTTGCAAGTGTTGTAAGTTCTGCACCGGGGGCACATAAGGTTTTTATGTAAGGGGTGGTCGTATAAACTTCAGAGAGGGCTCATTTGATTGGAAATTAAAAGTTCTAGTTCACTTTTTAAGAGTCAAAGAGATCGGAGAGAGCATATACCCCCCCCCAACCCCTCACACACACCCTCTTGTCCCCAAACGCATTCAATAGAAATTTTGAGATAACCATTTTTTTATTATATAGTCCAACAATCAGATAAATGAAATATATTAAGCTTAACCGGCCAGCAATGAAAAAAAACAAAAAAAGAGAAAAATATATAAAAAAAACAAAAAACAAACGAGACTGTGGCCCGTGGATCTACAAGGAAAAAAACAGAAGAAAAAAAACGCGGATATTTCGCATTTATAAAAAAAAGGCGTATTAAGAACTAAATACACAAAAAAAAAAAAAAAAAGATAAAACTAAAAACCAATAAAACCACCACCAAAAACAAAACAAAAATGTACAATCGGCGCAAACTAATCCACGTAGGGAAAAGATGCTAAGATAGAGTTACTTCAGTGAGGACACCAGAGTAACTGAGGAAAAATAAAAAAACTGTAAATTACTTTAATTATTCAGTTGCGAAATAATCCTTTTGTTAGCTATTACTGAAGCAAATCGTTTTGGTCTAACAGGTAAAATAGTCCCCTGGTGATTATTTAAAATCTTTACTCCCTTATTGACAATTGATTGACTCTTTAGAAGGTTATCATAAATTGGGTCAATATTTAAATTACCCGTGTCCCTATTTATGGAAAGGTTAGCAAACATATGTTTTTTAATTTCTATGGCTTCCCTGGCCCATTGGGTGTACCCCTTATCATTAGAAATAGCCAAGGCTTCATCAAATTTTACAAAATGGTCTGGTTGAAGCCAAATATGCTCTGCTAAAGCTGAAACGAAAGTTTCTGGAGGCTTGCTTAATTGTAGGGTTTTTTCTATTGAATTACGGTGTTCAATAAACCTTTCAACAAATTGTTGGTGAGTCCTACCAATATAGAACTTCCCACAAGAACACGGAATTTTATACACCCCACTTACTAAATTTCCCCGAGTTAAATCCTTACCAGAACTAAAAAAACTACTCATTGGCCTCAGCGATTGGAAACATGTATCAATACCAAATTTACATAAAACCCGTGAAAGTTTCTCCCCCAAACCAGGTACATATGGTAGTGAAATGAAGCTTTTTGATACAACTAAATCTAAAGACTGAGAAACCTCAATAACCCTACTACTATGTTTGGCCCGTCTATTTTTAATTATTTTATCAATTAACTTAATATGATAACTATTACAAAATAAAATATCCCTCAAGTATAACGATTCTGAATCCAGAAACTCCTGGGAACAGATTTTAAAGGCTCTATCCACTAGTGAAATTACAACCCCCCCTTTTCACCGACATAGGGCCTTGTTTGTATACAGGCGAAATATCCGCGTTGTTTTGTTTCTGTTGTTTTCCTTTTCTCACCACTGGCCACTGTCTCGGTTGTTTTTTTTTTTTTTTTTTTAGAGATTTTTCTCTTTGTTGATTTTTTAACAATCAGATAACAAAAGTTCGGGGTCAACATGCCCCCCCAGAGCCCGGGGGAAGGGTTGTAAATTATTTCCGGGGGCATATAAGGTTTTTAAGGAAGAGGTAAACTTTGGAGGGGACTTAAATGACTAGAAATTTATAGTTCTAGTTCTATTTTGAGAGTCAAAAGTAACCTGATGGCAACTAGAGAAGTTTGAAAGAAGGAAACATAGGCGAAAAGTGCCTTGAACTATTAGCAACCCCCTCCCCCCACCAACCGTCGTTTCCCCAAATGTGTCCGATCAAATTTTTGAGATTTTCATTTTGTCCAAAACAGACCAAAGGTCATATAAAAACTTCCAGGGTTTACGCAGCCCCCTAGAACTCGAAGGCGAGTGTTGTAAATTATGCCCCGGGGGCATATAAGGTTTTTATGGAAGGAATAATCGTATAACTTCGTCGGGGGCTCATTCTATTGCAAATTGAAATTTCAAGTTCCCCTTTTAAGAGTCAAAAGGGACCAAAGGGCAACTAGCCCTCCAAACAAACATACATATACCAAAAAAACATACAATAGGTACTAATATAAATGAGTACATAAATCTTAAAACGAATGAAACTTAAATTGAATATGCAAATAAGGCTTGAAACGAAAAAAAACTCTAAAAACAAGAGTTTGGGTTTTGCCTCCTTCTCTCACTGTAAAAGTCTAAAACCTACTGCGGCATGGGCGCTTTACTAAAAACGAATTATATTACAACTATCTTCATTAATACTTATTATAACACTTAAAATAAACATAAAAATTACAGAAAAAATAAAAATTTTGAACTTACGAGCTTTCAGCAATTACTGTTATATATCATTATATATCAAATATTCAGTTTAATTTTATTAGTTTTTTCCAAGACTGTTCAAGACAAATATAGCTTCACTATAAACAAGAGTTTGCATACTGCCCCCTTCTCTAACTGTAAAACTCTAAAGCCTATTACGTCACTGGTGCTTGACTGAAAACAAATTATATTACAAATATTTTCTTTGCCAGTTATTGCAGCATTGAAAATGAAATTAAAATTACAATGAAATAAAATCTTGAGCTTTCAACAATTCATGGTATTATACATCAAACATTCAGTTTGATTTTATTTATACTTTCCAAGACTGTTCAAGACACATATAGTTTTCAGTAAAGCGCCAATGACGCATTAGGTCTTCGAGTTTTACAGGGAGAGAAGGAGGCAAAACCCAAACTCTTGTTTGTAGATTTTTGTTCGTTTAAAGCTTAATTTGCATATTCAATTTAAGTTTCACTCGTTTTAAGAATTATTTACTCATTTATATTAGTACCTATTGTAAGTTTGTTTGCTATTATTGTTTAATTAATTTCTGTTCCTTTTGGATTTCATTTGTACTTCAATAGCAAAATATTCTTGTTTGTTTTAAGCTTTATTTACATATTCAACTTAAGCTTTACTCGTTTTAAGATTTACTTATTCATTAAAATGATAGTAGCTGTTGTATGTTTTTTGCTATGATTGTTTATTCAATTTATCTTAGTTTTGGGTTTCATTTATCCTTTAATAGTAATTTCTGGTCTTTTAAGTTCCAGTTATTGTAGGTTTACATTTTTTCTGATCTTAAGTTTAATATGGTCTTTACTTTTCTTTAGAAAACTTGTTTTTTAGAATTTTTTTTTAATTTATCGCATAAAAAGGGTATAAGTAAAAAGGCCACCAGTCAAGCTCTAATGTTCTGAATAAAACTGGCATCTGACAAGGCTTGGTCCGAAGTGTATGGGTAACTTATGCGAGTGTAAACTGGTGCTAGTGTCGGAAAATCTCAATTATCATCTAGTGTTTTTAGTTCCCGGGCGTTTTTAGATGTAAAGATTCAGCAAAATTTGTGTAGTATTATGCTTCTCATCTCTGTTTCTGATAAAAAAAGAAAGAAGAAAGATACAGTATGAAACAAATGCAAAGAAACATCAAATCTTGATGGCATTGATGACTTTCTTATGATATTGGCACCCGTGTCCACTGCTATAAGTTACCCATATTCTTTGGCCCAGTTTTAGGGCCCTTATTATTCTTAATTTAGTTGACATAATTGGGCTTAAATAACTGCAATCATGATTATAACAACTTAGTAATGTCGATAAGGATACAAACTTATCAATAATATTTGCTGATAACACTGCAGCGAGCGTTGAGAGATAAACTTCATCTGCTTTGAAGAAGAAAAAAATAAACAAAAAACAACAACAACAAAAAACAACCACTGTGACAAAGTGAATAAATCAATGGTTTAATTATAACCATTTAATGCCAATTTACCAAAAAAGCAGTTCGTAATAATCAGTATTTCCAAGCTTTCAGTTGATAGGTTCCATAGTAATGCGATTAATATCAACGAAATTCTATGGGTAAATCATATGAATATTTAAGAGCTTTTATTATTTGGTAGCTTTTCATGCTGAATTTGAAACCATAATTTATAACATGAACAATTTTCGCTCAGCAATATTTAAAAGTTTGTTTTGTCACAAAATTTGGCGGAATTGACTATTACAAAAAAAAAAAAAATTACATATGTGTATGCATATTTAGAGTTTTTTTAATCGAGTTTTGTATACCATATTCAGAAACTCAATATCATTTTTAAAGTATCCTACATTTTCGGCGAAATCGTTTTTGATGTTTTTATGTTAAATGTTCCAGACTTTTTGTTGGTACTTCAGATAAAAACCACAGGCAAATATCATTTGGCAAAAACTGTAAGCAAGAGAAAAATATGATGGCTTTTACTCATTTTTTTTTTATCTTAAGTGTTATCAGAATCATATATTTTAAGTCTGCATTCGATAAAATTTTAGTTTAAATGTAACTGTAAATATAAATTTGTGAAAAAATGTAATGCGTAACTATTGATAAAAATGTGTCTGATGTGTAAGTTGATAATTATGCATACTGTTCAAGTATATGTAAAGTACTCCAAAAATGGAATAAAATGTAACTAGTTTGATCAGGAGCACTACGGTTTTCACAGTCTTTTTTTATTCTTCTGATCGGTGTTTTAAGCTTAGAAAAGGTCTAATAATATTCTACACTTTTTTTTATCAGGGAATGGTGAAAAAGATATCAAATCTGTCAGGTACGTCAAATGAGGAGATTTTCATTGAAAAAAATGAAAAAAAAAATGAAAAACGGACCTCATCGATTTTGAAAAATACTTTACCATTTACCCTCCCCCACATTTTGGTGAATTAACACCACTGAAATCTACTCCTAAATTTAAGCAGACTTCAGAGAAAAAACCTTTCCTTTCGTAGCATACTAAAAAGTATGAAATAGAAAAAAAACGAAACTATCCTAGCTCCGAAAGTAGACGTCTTACGGACCATTTTATGCCGAACTTGCGCACAACATGGAATTACCTTTTCAAAAACTTGAAATCACAATTCTGTAACTCTTCTGAATATGCAGAAGACAACAAGGGAAAAGTTTATTTTGTGATCCAAATTCTTGATTTTTTTTTCTTTTTATGGAATTTTAAATAGTTACTTTTTTAATTTCGTATGGATATCAGCTTTGAGCCCAGAGCTAGACTGAAATTCAGCCGTGATCCAACACACACGCAGAGAGAAGGGAAGGGGTTTTCAATAGTCTTGTCATCAGAAAATCTCAAATCCCTCTTGGAAAACTAAAAATTAATGTCCTAGTTCTGCCTTTTGGATAGGGGTCTCCCAGGGGACGAAGGGTCACCAGGTTCCCTCGAATCTGTTTAGTCACTTAACAAATGTACTCAATTTCAGAATTTGCAATCAAACAAGTCTTTCCGTATATTTCCAAGGCCATCCTGTGATTAGCATCCTGTGATAACATAATAAGATATAACACGAAACTATACCGGTCTTCACTAAGTCAGCACTATTCCTCATTTATTTAGTTTTTGTTAGAATTTAGAATGGGTAAGTGGTAGACACAGGTAGAGCATTGTGTTTTCTTCAATTATAATTTTCTGGAATTCAGTAATGGAAACAGTAAGCCTGTATTGTGACAGGTTAGTGTTAGTGTCAATTTTTTCACTTATTTTGGTATTCGTTTGTTTATTTATACTATTTTGTTAATATGTTTCTTATTATTTTTAGGTTATATTGTGTTTTTTCTGGAGCTTCGATTACGTTGGAAACGGGACCACCGACCCTCCGAGTTATAGTAAGTTATTCAGTTGGTTATGTTTAGTTGCAACTACCCTCCTTTTCTTTTTTATATATATATATATATTTATAAAAAATGGTAATTGATCGTAATGATCGTTTGGACTGGCTTGAGAATAATCCATTGAGTGTTTCGGATTTAGGATTAGGGGTACTTCACAGGGATTTTGATATGGGGGTAGATGATGTTTTTCCAAAGGTTAATTATAAGTGCCCAGCTGATTTACATACTTTACTGGCATCGGATAAACTTGGCATTGTTCATTTGAATTGTCAGGGGTTAAATAGTACATTGGATTATTTGTCAGAGCTGTGTATGCTATCTGATTTTCATATTCTTGCACTTACTGAAACATGATTAATGAATAATAATTCTGGAATATTGTATATTTCAGATTATAATATGTATGTTAAGAACCGTACTCAACATCAGCATGGAGGACTTGCCCTGTATATTAGAACTGATTTGAATGTAAAGGTTAGGGATGATTTGTGTGTTAATAAAGAGATGATTTTTGAGTGTTTTGTTACGGAGGTTGATAAGAATGGTGACCCATTTTTTATTGCTGTTTGTTACCGCCCCCCTTCAGCTAGTGTAGATTGTTTTTTAGAATTATTAGAGCAACAAATGGACCTTCTAACTCGTAAGAACATGCCGTGTTTTGTGTGTGGAGATTTTAACATTGATTTGAAATTGTTAACATCTAATTCAAAAGCCCAGAATTTTTTGAATTTAATGTTATGTTATGGGATGCATCCTGCGATAATTATTTGTACTATAGTGACGGATTCATCTTCATCTCTAATTGATAATGTATTTTTGAATGGTCCCCATGATTCGTCAAGTGTTGTGTTAAATTATGTTTCGGATCACTTTGGTTTGGCTATATTAGTTCCGGGTATATTTAAGAATATTAATATTAATTGTAATGCTCGCCCTAAGCCTAAGAAATTATTAGTTGATTCAAATACTATTTCAAGATTTAAGCTTAGGATAGAACAGTTAGACTTTAAATTTTTACAAGAAGAAGTCGATTTAAATTTGAAGTTTGAGCTTTGGTATGGTAAGATTAAGGATACGTTTTTGGAATGTTGTGAAGTGTCAGGAATACAGAAGAGAAGGGTGTCTCCGAATAAACCTTGGATTACAAAGAGTTTGTTACAGTCAGTTAATAAAAGACGTTTTTTATATAAGTTGTCAACAAGGAGCAATGATCCTCATGATAAAGTAATATATATAGTTTATAATAGTAGGTTAAATGCTGCACTCCGACTGGCTAAGGTAGAATATTATAAGGTTAAATTTAAAAAAGTTGAGGGTAACCCGAGTAAGACTTGGAAATTGATTAAGTCGGTGACTTGCCCAGGTAGCGTCTTGATCCGTCCAGATAATATGGAAATGAATAATAATGTTGCAGATGAGATGTGTAATCACTTCGCTACTATTGGGCAGCGTGTGTCATCATCGGTGCCAGTATTTGATCAAGATGGAGATTTTCGTCAGTTCCTTCCTGAAGATTGTGATGTGTCTGCGTACCTTAAATCTGTAACTATTGATGAATTATTTGATGTTATAAATAATATGAAAAATGGAGCATCAGGAGGCGATTTTATTTCGTTGAAGTTTTTGAAGTCGATATTACCTGTTATATCTAGTCATTTTTTAGGACTGATAAATAATTGTTTAAAAGCTGGAATATTTCCCGATTGTCTAAAGTGCGCGAATGTTATCCCGATATTTAAAGGAGGGGATAAGAATTGTTTTAGTGATTATAGACCGATTTTTTTACTGCGACTTATTTCTAGAGTGTTTGAAAAGTTGATTCATAGTAGGATGGTAAGTTTTTTCGAAAAAAGACAATTTTTTAGTTCTAGTCAGTTCGGGTTTAGGAGTCATCATTCTACAGAGCATGCAGTTTTGTTTTTAACAACTTTTATTAATGATGCTTTAGACAAGGGTCTGAAGATAGCTTCGATATTTTTGGATATTACTAAAGCATTTGACTCTGTTGATCATGATATACTAGTTCAAAAGCTCTATAGTAGTGGTATACGTGGTGATTTTTTAAAAGTCATAGTTAATTTTCTTAGTGGAAGGACTCAGTGCGTCGTGATGGATGGAGTTACATCTAAAATTTAACATATTTCGATTGGAGTACCCCAGGGTTCAGTTTTGGGTCCTTTGTTGTTTTTGGTTTATATTAATGACCTTTGTAGAGCTTCAAGTAATGTGTCTTTTTCTTTAGACCTTGATACTTACGGTACTAAGGGAATTCTACCATGTTTTGCTGATGATGCCCATTTCACTGTAGCTGCTAGAACTGAAAATGAGTTGATGACTATATTGAAACAAGATATTTCTTCGATTGAAAAGTGGATGCGAGTAAATAAATTGAAACTGAATCATAATAAGTCGAATTTTTTGATTTATGGTAGAATTACTGGACATTATCCATGGATTAATAGGATAAAAGTAGGGCACCATACTATTGTAAGATCTACTAGTACTAGATACCTTGGTGTTATAATTGATGAAAGCCTTAGTTTTAATGACCATATTGCATCTGTTAACAGCAAATTGTCTCGTAATATTGGTATTATGCGTAAACTTAGGTATCTTTTTCCGTGTGAAATTCTGAGAATGTTGTATTTTTCTATGGTTCACCCATATCTCATTTACTGTTGTATTGTTTGGTCGAAAACATTCGTAACTCACCTCCATCCGCTCTGCGTAACACAGAATATGGCAATTAGAGTTCTTTATGGTAATCAAATTGACCTATCTGCATCGGTGAGGCATCTTTACCGCGAGTATAAAATTCTACAGTTGGCAGGAATATGTGTATTCTATAATGCTCTGTTTATGTTTAAATATTTAGCTTCGGAGTTACCATCATGTTTTTCGGGAATGTTTAGTCTTGCGTCTACTACTCACGATGATTTGACACGATCTTCTCAGTTGGTGCGAAGACCAGCTATGGTCACGTCTAGGTCTAGGTTTTCAATTCGACATGTTGTTCCGTTAGTTTGGGAGAGTTTGCCAGAGGATTTGAGGAATGTTGGGCGTTTGCAGGATTTTCGTAAGTCGCTAAAGAACCATTGTTTTGATGTGTATATTTTGAATGAATTATTCCACGCCACTTAAGTTTTGTTTTTGAGGAGGGTTTTGTTGCAGCTGAATATGATTTTAATTTTTTTAATTTTTTTGGGTGTTGTTTGGTGGTTGGTTGGTTTTGGGGTCCGGTAATTTGTGATATAATTATTTTTTTTTTTTTTTTTTTTTTTCTATTTCTTTTTTTTTCTTTTTTCTTTTTTTTTTCTTTTTTGGTTTCTTGGTTTTTTGATTTATTAGGTGGGTTTTCTCCCGCACAAGCATTGCTTCAGGGAATCGATGATGTATATATATTTTTTTTTTTTTTAAATAAACCCATTGTTACTTATTGAATTTAGAATGGTGGAAAACTCCACCTGTTATTGGCTTCATTGACGTGACATCCTGTTCCAAGCCAGGAAGAAGAAGGAGGAGGGTTGGGCATCAGGTTTGGCACTTGTCCCTGTAAAAAAACACCCAGCAAAGGAAACGTCGACAATAGCCTCTGATGAACCATCTTCTCCCCTGATAACGAACCCAGCGCGCCCCCGGACACGATTCTTGACGCAAAAAAAAAAAGAAAATTGGATTCTGGAACGTGAAAGCTATGAGTCAGTTATCAGTAGTCAGTTATCAAAGACCGAGCAAGTTCTCAGAGATATGAAACAGTACAAAATCGAAATATTGGCCCTAAGTGAAATTCAGTGGAATGGCATTGGCCATAAGAACCTAGAGGATGGATATGTGTTATTCTACAGTGGCGATGACACCCATCACAGATCAGGGGTAGGAATACTGTTGTCCCCCGAAGCTCATCGATCGCTTCTCAAATGGACAAATGTGAATGACAGGATAATGTTAGCTCGATTCGTTACAGAGCACACGAAGTTCTCAGTGATCGTGTGCTATGCACCTACAAATGAGGCGGATGAGGATGACAAGGATATTCTTACGAAACATTACAGGCTGTTACTAAAGACATCCCCAAGCATGATGTACTGTGTGTTCTTGGTGACATAAATGCAAAAGTGGGAAGTGATCGTCAGTATTGTCCTGAAGTTCTAGGTCAGCATGGACTTGGCGGAATAAATGAAAATGGCGTTTTACTTGTAGACTATGGCCTAAGTAATGATTTTGTCGTTGCCAGAACTTTTTTGACCACAAAACAGTGCATTAGTGCACATGAACGTCACCAGACGGCTCAACTAGGGATCAAATATACCATTGTCTGATATCCCGCAGGTGGCGCACAAGCCTTTTAGATGTACGTGGTTAGAGAGGATCTGACGCATAGTCTGATAATACACTTATGGTCGCTCACGTGCAGATCAAACTTCATGCCCATGATAAACCCAGTTCAAACCTAAAGATGCCTTAAGATACGGATAAACTCCATGACCGTAAGGTTCACAGAGAGTTTTGTATAACTCTACAAAATAAGTTGGATGCTCTAGCAGTGGAAGCCAGCATACCAGAAAGCATTGAAACGAAGTGGGACACCGTAAAAAGTGTATACACTACGGTCGCTGAAGAAAAACTGGGGTTCAGAAACAAACCAAAGGAAAGATGGATCTCTGACACCACCTGGAAGTTGATTGATGAGCTTAAGGTACTTAAGTAGACCTTGCTGACTGCTGCCACACGGCGTGTAATGTCAGCTTCACTGCTTCTCTACAAGGAGAAAGACAAAGAAATTAAAAAGAGTGCTAAAAAGGACTTTTCCTTGAAAATAAAGCTGCACTAGTAGAGGAAGCTGCTAAAAAGGGTGATTCTAAAACTGTTTACCGGCTGACTAATGAGATGGTTGGGAAACAGAGCAGCAGAAGCACCCTGGTAAAAGACGAGAATGGAGTGATTTTATCAGGTCCTGATAAAATTGACGAAAGATGGGCTGTCCACTTCGATAAATTATTAAATGGACAAAGACCCAGTGACCGAGAAAATGAACCTGATACCCGCTTTTTACAACTTGACATAAATACATACCTGCCTAGCTCTGCCAAGGTCATGTATGCACCAAAAAGGCTATTAAAGGGACAAGATCCTGGCATAGACGGAATTCCAGCAGAAATCCTAAAGTACTCAATAAGTACATGCCTCTTTGTGTAGATCACCCTTTTCACCAATATATGGAATATAGGGACGGTTCGACGTGAATGGACCAAGGGGATATTGGTGAAAATCTTCAAAAAGGGAGACGCAATGGTGTGCCATAATTGGAGAGGCATCAACCTTCTGCTAGTACCGTGCAAACTATTGGCTTCCATTATATTGTACCTTATACGAGAGGCACTAGATACACACCTGCGAGAAGAGCAGCATGGTTTTAGAACCGGCAGATTGTGCTCTGACTTGATATTTGTACTGAGAACGCTTGTCGAGGAATCAAAAGAGTGGAACAATAAGTTATATCTATTATTTATTGACTTCGAAAAGGCGCTTGACTCAGTTGACCGAGAATGTTTGAAGAGAGTCCTTAAGCATTATGGGGTGTCAGAAAACAAGTGAGTATGATAATATCTCTATACAAAGAGACCGAGTGCTGCGTTAAGACCGAGAATGTCACAACCAGATTTTTCAAGATAATGTCTGGTGTGCGTCAGGGATGCGTACTTTCCCCATTTCTTTTTGTAGTTATAATGGATTACATATAAAGACGAAACTCTGGATATGGCGTAAATGTAAGCAGCAAGCAACTATGTGATTTGGATTTCACGGATGACGTAGTCTTGCTAAAAGAGTCTAAACAGAGGTTGCAGCAGCTACTTGACGCAATTACAGAAAATGCAGAAAATGTCGGGCTAAGAATAAACGTTGACAGATCAAAGAGTCCATCACAAGCTTACCGCTAGTTCTGCAGCACAAGAATACAAGTACAGAACAGGTGAAGGACTTCAAATACCTGGGTAGCTGGATCGATTGTAATGGTGAAATAAAGAGAAAGATAAAACGCAGAATTGCTCAGTCAACTGGAGCTTTCAATAAACTTAAGCCCATTTGGAGAAGCAGCAAATATTCTTTGCGACTGGAGCTGCATATCTTGTCTGGCAATATGCTACTCGCATTTCTTTATGCTAGAGAATACTGGAAGATGAACTAGTTACTCAAAAGGAGAATTGTTGCATTTTAAAATATGTACCTGAGGAGAATTTTAAACATAAGCTGGCAACATAGAGTCAGTAACTTTGAAATCCAGAATAGAACGGGACAGCCTCTCATTACTGCTGTTATGAGGAAGAAGAGGTGGTCATATTTAGGTCATGTACTCCACCTGAAAGAAGGCTGCCTTCCTCGGACAGCATACGACTGGAAACCAGGCGGCAGAAGAAGACAAGGTCGTTCAAAGAATACTTTGCGGCGAACTTTTGATCGAGATCTGAGGACGGCTGAGATCTTGTTAATACCTGATTGGGAAGATGTCATCGCTGCAGCATTGCTTAGGGACGAGTGGAGAGGCTTCGTCGACGCCCTATGCGCCACCAATAGCTCAGGAGGAACTAAGGTCTAAGGTAAGGCAAGGAAATGGTCACTATAAGAAATAAAGTATCTTTTTAAAAGCTGATAGATGGATAACAAACAAAAAAAATTTTTAGCTGAAATTAAGCAGCGTATTCAGTTTTAAATCAATTAGGCACAAAGTACAAATGTTTAATAGTGGAACACTTTACTTTTTTTAAACGAGAGATAAGACAAGCCAAACCTTAATAGCTTTGGTAGAGTAGGCAATGTTTTCAATTGTTTTTAAACGAAGTAAATAATCCACTTCCCAATCAGCTATGGCCTTCTCATTCAAGAAAATTCTAGCAACATCCTTCGGTAGCTGAAAACACAAAGAACGATTATTATTAAATTACAACAACAACAAAAAAACTGTACATGAAGGAGCATACACCACAAGAAATAGTTATGAAAATAGCATAAGGGGATTGTAACGAAATTTGAATCATATTCAGCCTTGGATCTCTGACAACTTCTTTTTCCCACAGTTTTTCGTCAGAAGACAGGTGCCTCAGTTTCTTTTTAGCAGGATTCCTTCCCAAATTTGCGAGGCACCAAATTTGCGAATTTGCGATGCACGGCGGAATATGAGCCAAGATCTGAATACATACACCTTTTATTTCATACTAAGTTTGAAACATGGGGTTGAATGCAAGCTAGGAAACAAAGCTAGCGCAAAAATTCAGTTTTATATTTAAAGACAGAAACAGAAAATCTTTACTTAATGTAAAGATTTGTAAAGCAAGATGCTCATAAGCCCTACATGCTTTAAATATGTACTTAAGTCAGCTAATAAAAATTTTAATCAATGACTGTTCTATGAAGCAACACAGTAGCCCTAATAAGCATTTACTTAAAATAAGAGATATAAAAGAAGAGACTATATATCAAATGCTACCATTTTCTACTCCATCACAATCAGGGTTTGTGTTGTAATAGAATACCAGCATAACTTGATGAGATCCATCTATTGGTCTTGTTTTTTTAGTTAGTTTGATTTTTTTTTATAGAAAGTCTTTGGAGGCTTTTTGCCAGCTCAGAAAATTTTCAATGGTTTCGTATATTTTTTGTGGCTTTCCTTTCAAATTTCAAAGGAAATAAAATAACTTCAAGCCTTACTAGATATCATTTTTGTAACCAATACATAATATGAGCAAGGAAACTGATGAATAACGACGACGTTGAGAAGAAATTAAAAAGTTTTCATGAGGCACAAGGAAAACATTCTGAATACACGTTCTGAAGATACGACCATCTGAAACAAAAATGTGCAGCAAACAATTATTCTAGGTAATAGACAGTAATTTTTTTTATTTATTATTATATGACCTTTTAACATTTTCTAGATTTCACCTGGCTTCACAGTAGACAGAATATACAGTATCGACAAAGGCTATACTCTCCGTTAAAAAATGTGAAACAGATTTAAAACCACACAAGATTCATACTCCGCCTTCGCGCATGCGCGATTCTGATGTATACATCACGGTATGCCTATGGAAAAACCTGTTTCTTCCATGGCAACAACTGAACTAAGGGGTCTCATTGCTTCACACTCGGCAAAGGTGTAGGTAATTTTCAGCAAGGGTTGGCAACCAGAGTGGTTAGCGCTCCGGACTTGAAGTTCTTAAAAAGGGGGCTCGAGTCTTCCTATTGCTGGCTCTTAGGTCCAGAACGGGGGTCAAGGTCTTGACTCTGTAAGCCAAACCAAAGCAAATAGTGCTATCAAAGGGTTTCTGGACAAACCTGGGGGAAAAAACACAGGAAGCGTCGGATGATTTGCCCCCAACCACGCATTGCACTCCCGGTCGAAGGCATCGAATCAGGAGATCGGTACCTGCGCAACGCAGACTTTTGGTCATTATGCAAAAAAGTTTTTTTTAAGAGTTGGCAACCACCTTATAACTGACTGGGGCCATCCCTGATGAGTTACAGTTTCATAAATAACTATCAACTAACAATAAAGCATTATAATCGAATAACTAATTAAATTTAACAGCCAAAAATTAGTTTTTTGTTAAACTTAACTTTAAACTTTTGTTTAAAGTTAAGAGTTTTAAGAAGTGAAAAAGCCTCGTATCCAATTACCTGGCTCAAACTAATATATATTCTCAATTTTTCTGTCTTATGTTTTATAAAAGTGTATGCAGAATATTTGTTTTCATCATCTCGATATGTTGATTCTCAACTTCTTGTAAATACTACTCCTACTACAAACAACTCATTACAGCACCAAGTCACCTGAGACCGACACAGCTATGCACGCTCCTCCTCCATCCCAACCTACTCAAAGCCTCCCTCTTTACACCCTCTGAAGGAGTTCTTATTTCCCTTAAATCTTTCCTTATGGCATCCTACCACCCGATTCAGGGCGTCCAGCTGTTTGGTTGTCCCTAGATGATTGCCCGACAAGGAAGCTCTTGGGCAATCTATCATCCTTCATCAGCAGAACGTGTCCTAGCCATCTCAACTTTTCTCTCAATATAGCCCTAGAAAGCGAGATTGACCCACATTTTTCACGCAGCTTACTGTTTGAGATACGGTCAGTCAGATGGGTACCCAAAACAATCCGTAGAAAATTTTTCTGGAAAACATCTAGCGAATCCTCTTCCGTTCTTCAGAGCGCCAACGTTCCAGAACCATACGTGACAACTTTCATCATTGCAGCTTCCCATATTCTAATCTTGGTGCACACACTTATCTTCCTATTCTTCCAAAATCTTTTTTGATTGTGAAAAAAACACCTTGGGTCTTGGCTATTCTACTTCTAACATATCCACTGCACCAACCGTCTTCACTAATAATACCACAGAGGTAAGTGAAGCTGTCCACTTGTTAGATCTTCTCGTTACCCACTATAACCTCATCGCCTTCCCTTACTCCTAGTCTTAGCAACCTAATTTTCTTACCATTGATTTTCAAACCTGTTCTTGCACCATGAACTCGCAAAACTTCTAAAATTTCATTCATGTCGCTAACATTTTTATCTAGGATGCTTAAATAATTAGCATAATCTAACTCTAGGAGAATTTTCTTTCCCCACTTGATTCCGTGTTCTCCCATTGCCTCTGCTGTACTCCTTAGGATAAAGTCCATCAAAATGATCCATTTAAATGGGGATAGGATACAACCCTACTTAACTTCTGATTTAATACGAAACCAGCTACAAACCTCATTTCCAACTTAACCGCACTAATGTTCTTCTCGTACGTAGCAGTGGATTACTTTAACGTAACTACCTGGTATACCAAACAGGAATAGCAATTTCACTAAAGATCTTCTCTCATCTGAATCAAACGTTGGTTCATAATCTATAAGACTGAGGACTAAAGAGGTTTGATGACTGAGGCACTACTCATTTATCAATCTAAGAGTGAAAATTTGGTCGACGCATCCTCTGTCCTTCCTAAAACCCCACTGTTCTTCTTCTAAAACTTTTATCAACAGCATCTTCAAGTTTAAAACGTATCATCAAACTAAGTGATTTCCTTCCTATAGAAACTAAACTAGTGCCCCTTTAATTACCACACTCACTGTTATTCCCTTTCTTATAGAGGGGTTTAATTGGATTTCTTGTAAAATCTCTAGGAACTTCCCCTCTTTCAAAAATGATATTCACAATCTTGAGTGAATTAATCTTTAATTTCATAAACATCATATTTAAGAAACTCATTTACTGCACTATCAACAACTGGGGCCTTATTATTGTTTTTGTCCTTTAAGTACTGTCACTAATTGTTCCTAACAAAATAAATCTTCCTTCACATCAAAAGTGTCATAAACATTTTCATTCGTTTCTATCTCTTTTCCTGTAACTCTATCACGGTTTAAAGCATTTTCAAAAGATTCAGCCCATCGCTCATTAACTTTTTCCTTTACACTAATTGTAGCCCCGTTCCTATCTTTAACTGCAACATGTCCAGATTGACTATCCCTCTCAATTCATTAACCTACCAGTGCGATATTTTAATATTATGCCGTCTGGCTAGGTTTCCTACCCCTTGGATGTGAGTTTCTGAAACTCCTAATAAGTCCAGTTAGAAGCGTCTGAATTCGTCAGTCAAAATGTCAATACGTTCTTTCAAATGTTTCTTCCTTTGACTTACCTTTATGTCCAGACCAATAAGTAGTCTTAGCTGTCCAATAAAAGTTTCCATAATAGGTTGCATGTCGATCCAATGGGTACCATTACTGTCTTTCGGAGGATTATAAAATAGAATGCCTCCCCAGCGATGAACGATAAAGGAATCACTGTTTTCTTTGTTTTTCAGGTGCAAAGGGTGATATCTAGCAGGGGGAACGAGCAGAACTAAGTTTGCTGTAGGCCCAGGCAGCACTTGCTCTCCTTAAATTAGACAATTTAATAAGTTAGCTATTACTCACCGGATAGACTCTATGAGGCACCAGTTGGTATAAGCCTAAAACCGGGACCCTTGAGAAGGAAACAGGTTAAGAAAACATTTCTTACCTTATAATACGCAGAAAAATTGTAATTAACATGTTTTGACAGCGATTCCACTAACTTAACCACATCTCCCTTAATTTACAAATATACAGCCCAAATTATATATTTCCTTATGTTTTTCCGTTTCTTGATTTCTTCAGCGTTGATTCAATTTACGGAATTACGAGTTGAAACAAGAGTGACGCATGGCAAAATGCAAGGGAAATATACAATTTGGGCTATAAATTTGCACATTAGGGGGGGGGGGATGGGGTTAGAGCATAATGGAATTGCATTCAAAACGTGTTAACTATATTTATTGTGCATATTATAATCAGCACATTAGCGCTGTGCCAACATCGCTCTTTACTTAGGCAGCGCTATTGCGCAAACTATGATTATTCTGCACATCACAGGCAGCGCAATAGCGCTGCCTAAGTAAAGAACGATGTTGGCACAATGTATTATTTATTTTTGGTCTGTATTAGACCAGGGAATTCGTATTGAAGGAGTTGTCGTAGAAACTTCGAGAAGGACTCATTCGATTAGAAGTTGAAAGGGCTAGTGCCCTTTTTGATAGTCGAAAGGGATCGGAGGGATACTAACCCCCCACCCACGCCCACAATTTCCCCAAACACATCCAATCAAAATTTTGAGGTACGCATTTTGTTCTTTGTAGTTGAAAGGTCCAGAAATTAGGTCTTTATGGATGGCACCCCCCCCCCCCACAGCCCGCAGGGCAACAGTTGTAAGTTATGCCCGGAGGGCATATAAATTTTTTTTTTTGAAAGCGTTGTAGTAAAAACTTCAAAAAGGACTCATTCAATTGGAAATTGGGAGGGCTAGTCCTCTTTTTAATAGCCCAAAGTGACCAGAGGGAAAATCCCACCCCCCCCCACGGCCGTCATTTCCTCAAACACTTCCGATCGAAATTTTGATATAGCCATTTTGTTCAACGTAGTTGAAAGGTCCAAAAATTATGTCTTTGAGAATGACAACCCCCCCCCCCCCTTAGCCCTCAGGGCAAGGGTTGTAAGTTATGGCCTTGGGGCATCTAAGGTTTTTATAGTAGGCGTAGTCGTATAAACATCGGAGGGGGCTCATTGGATTGTTAATCAGAAGCTCTAGTGCCCTTTTTAAGAGTCAATTTGATCAGAGGACAGCTACCCCCCTTCCACACACACACACACACGTCGTATTGTCTCGGAACGCACCTAATAGTATTTTGAGATAGCCATTTTATTCAAAATATTCCATTATCGTATAACAAGGCTTTTGGGGTTGAAATAAACCCCAAGAGCCTGGGGATGAGGGTTGTAAATTATGTTCCGGGGCATTTAAGGTTTTTATGAAAGGGATGGTTGTATAAACTTTAGAGGAGGCACATTTGGTTGAAAATTGGAAGTTCTAATTTCCTTTTAAGAGCCAAAAGTGATGGAAAGGCAGCCCCCCTCCGAGTACCTCTCTTCACCAAACGAATCTGATTAAAATTGTGAGATAGTGATTTTGCCCAAAATAGTCCAAAGAACATATAAAAATGCCTATAGGGTTCACACAACCCCCCAGGGCTCCGGGGATAGGGTTGTAAGTCGTGACCTGGGGGCATATAAGGTTTTTATAGAATGGGTGGTCGTATAAACGTCAGATGGGGCTCATTTGATTTGAAATTGGAAGTTATAGTGCCCTTTTTAAGAGTCAAAATGATTGGAGGGCAACCCACCCCCTTCCACACTTATCATTTTCCTTAACATCTCCTGTCAAAATTTAGAGATAATAATTTTTGGTCATCGTAGTCGAAGGGACTGGAAACTATGTCTGTAAGGAAGACACGCCCCCCCCCCTACAGCTCTCAGGGCTAGGGTTGTAAGTTAGGCCCTGGGGACATATAAGGTTCTTATAGAAGGTATGGTTGAATATGCTTTGGAGGGAACTCATTGGATTGGTAATCACAAGTTCTAGTGTTCTTTTTAAGAGTCAAAGTGATCAGAGCGCAGCTACCCCCCCCCCCCCCCACCACACACAAACAAACACGTCGTGTTTTCCCAAGATGCATCCAATAAAAATTTTTAGACAGTCCTTTTATTCAAAATAATCCAAAGATCATGTAACATGGCTTTTGGGGTTGATACGAACCACCAGAGCCTGAGGGCAAGGGTTTTAAGTTATGCCCCTAGGGCATATAAGGTTTTTATGGAAGGGATGGTCGTATAAACTTTAGAGGAGGCTCATTTGGTTGAAAGTTGGAAGTTCTAGTTCCCTTTTAAGAGTCAAAAGTGATGGAGGGCAACTAGCCCCTCCCCCCCAAGTACCCCTGTTTTCACCGAACGCATTTGATTGAAATTATGCGATGGCAATTTTGATCAAAATAGTCCAAAGAACATATAACAATGCCTCCAGGGTTAGCACAACTCTCCCAGAGCCATGGGGCAAGGGCTTCAAGTTATGCCCTTGGGGCACATAAGGTTTATATGGAATGGGTGTAAAGGTGTGCATGTTTGACTTTTACTTTCCCAAAATACGGCACTACTTTCCCAAAAAACAGCATTAAGATAAGTCTTTCTGTGAATGTTGAGGAGAATTTTGAACTAAATCATAATATGTTATGTGTTTATGGGTTGTCAAAAGGATGTAAATAAGTAATGACAGAGTATACCAATGTGGGATTTTCAGGAAACGATAAGGGAGATTATCAATTGACCAAAAAGGCAATATTTGCAAGCTAATACTATTACAACTACTGCTGCTTCTACTACTACCACAAGTGCTATTACTACTACTATCACTACAAATACTACTTCTGTAGCGAGTACTACTAAGGCTGAGGATATTGAAAAAAAAAGTATCAGAGGAAACGCTGAGGGGAAAATTGAACTAAATAAAAAAATACTATGTGTATACAGCTTGCTGATACGGGCGTATCAGCAACATTTTTTGAACAGCTTATAATATCAAGAGGAAACTTCAAGGACATCATGAGTGGGATGTTCAGTTGACCAAAAGGAAAAATATACATGCTACTACTGCTATTAATACTGCTGCTACTACTGTTACTACTAATAATTAACGAGTAATACAACTCAAAACGAGCAGAAATTAACATGAGTAGGGCTCAAAACCCTATGCCTTCCCAAGGCCAGAACATAATTTGCACTTTACTGAAAAAAATATAAATGTTTTTACTTATATAAACTTTAATAAATCAAATAATATTAAAATTTTGATTAATAAATTTCAGTACATGTATATTAAATTGACAATTCACATTCATTTATAATTTTTTCAGTAAAGTGCAAATTATGTTCTGGCCTTGGGAAGGCATAGGGGTTTTGAGCCTAACTCATGTTAATTTCTGCTGGCTTTGAGATTGACTCGATTATTTCTTGTAATTTCTGTTCGTTTTGGGTTTCATTTATTCATCGATGCTGATTTGTGGTAGTTTCACGCTTGGTAGAATATTTGATTTTATTTTTCTCATTTTTTGTTTAATGGAGTTCTTTACTTTTCTTTGAAAAACTTATTTTGCGGAAAAAGTTTTTAAAAAATTAATTTCTGTTCGTTTTAGATTGAGATAGTCTTTTCAGGGAAAAAGAAAACAATAGTTTAAATTTTTTCGTTTTTTTAAGACTTTATAGTTTGGCCTGCTATTTGTATGCTGGAGAAAATTTTTCAGCAATTTTTGATAATATACGCCCTTTCAAAAATCTGGACCCAAATTGTGGTGATTAATTTAGTTTCATACCTCCTCTAGTTGACCTGAAATAGAAAAATTGATACCATTCGCTTAAAAATCTGTTTACTTTCTTTGATAGCTTGGATAAACTTACGCTATTTTGACTTGGTTAAGTTTTAAGAGCAGAAGTAGCCCCAAAGCTTTGAACATAATACCCTCGGTGTATTGTTTAAAAACAAGAGTTGTGAGAAAGTCAAACTATTGCGTAAAGAGCGAGGCGTTGAGGAGGGCACAGCCCCTTTCATATACGGAAGCGGGGGTTTGGAGGGGCGGCAGCCCCCCAACTGCACCTTCTAATCCCTGACGTTTTAAGGTTCGAACTTGTGACTCAGCCTCTTTAACTCTTTAGAAAACGTAGTTTTTTTCAAATAATTTCTGCATGTTTTTGTACAGTTTATTACTTATTATTGCTTGACTAACTGTTAGCTGATCTTTTCAGGAGTTAAAGATGGGGGGCTGCCGACTCCCAAACCCCCCACTTTTGAAGATTCTTGTGTTAAGGTTTTTAATTCCTGAATACTCAAATCAAATGCACAGTAAGATTTTCTTTTTTCAACTTTTCTTCGAGCATGCGGGTATACGGCATGTTATCAAAGCAGTGGAGACTTACCTGTACCCTGAAGGACGACTGTGATATTCTTCTGGAGACGCCTGTTGAGCCGAAGGATTTAATAGATTGGATTTAAAAAAGAAACTGAGTTTCTTTTTTAAACTTTAAATTCAGTATATAAAAAATTTTCTCTGACAGGGAATCGAACCCGGATCTTCCGCCTAACAGTCAGGAACAGCGACCATTGTACCACAGAGACACTTGTTATATTATTTTAGTCTCTCGTATCTATTTTTGACGCAAGCAAATCCCCACAAAACTTGATATTTGGTTTTTGGAAAATAGGATCGGATTGAGCTGAGGATAAGCTCAATAAGCTAATTTTGAGGATAAGCTCCCAGGCCCCAGGAAAGCTTATCCTCTGAATTTCAGCCCGATCGGACAACGTTAAAGGGGGGCTGTGGTGGGAAAAATTAACATGGTCTCTTATATGAAAAAGAGGTTTTTCGTAAATGTAAATTCGGGGAATAATTTTTTCGGTCGTAAAATATCAAAAGGCCCTAACAGGTCGAATTCCGCTTCAAATGAGTCCTCATTCACCCGGATCCGTTGCCAACTGTGGCCTGTAGGCGTGGCTGATAAAAAAAAGCGAAATGAACTTTAAATGGCTATATTTGTGTTTTGGAAAACAGGGAAGGAGTGATCGGATTTAGCTGAAATTTTGAGTATAAGCTCCCGGGCCCTAGGAAAGCTCCCGGTCCCGGTCCCAACTACGTTGAACAAAATGACTATCTCAAAATTTTGATTGGATGTGTTTGGGAATTTTTTTGGGCGGGAGAGGTGCGTTAGTTGCTCTCCAATCACTTTCAACTATTAAAAAAGGCGCTAGCCCTTTCAATTTCCAATGGAATGAGCCCTTTTAAAGTTTCTACGACAACGTTTTCTATAAAAACCTTATAAGCTCCCAAGGCATAACTTACAACCCTTGTCCTGGGGGGGGGGTGTCATACTTAAAGACCTAATTTCTAGAACTTTCAACAACGTTGAACAAAATTGCTATCTCAAAATTTTGATTGGTTGTGTTTGGGGAAATGGTGGGCGTGAGAGGGGAGTTAGTTGCCCTCCAATCACTTCCGACTATTAAAAAGTGCACTGGCCCTTTCAATTTCCAATCGAATGAGCCTTTTTTGGAGTTTCTACGACAACACTTTCTATAGAAACCTTATATGTCCCCAGGGCATAACTTACAACCCTTGCTCTGAGGGCTGCGAGGGGGTCGTCATCCTCAAAGACCTAATTTCCAGAACTTTCAACTACATTGAAAAAAATGGCTACCTGAAAATTTTGATTGGATGTGTTTGGGGAAATAGTGGGCGTCAGAGGAGGGTTAGTTACCCTCCAATGATTTTCGACTATTAAAAAAGGCACAAGCACTTTCAATTTTCAACTGAATTAGCCCTTTTTGAAGTTTCTACGACAGCGCTTTCTATAAAAACCTTAAATGCCCCCATGGCAAAACTTACAACCCTTACCCTCAGGGCTGTGGGAGGAGTGTCATCCTCAAAGACATAATTTCCGGACCTTTTAACTACGTTGAAGAAAATGGCTATCTCAAAATTTTGATTTGATATGTTTGGGGAAATGGTGGGCGTAAGAGGGGGGTTACTTGCCCTCCAATCACTTTCGACTATTAAAAAGGGCACTAGCCCTTTCAATTTCCAATCGAATGAGCCCTTTTTGAGGTTTCTACGACAAAAATTTCTATAAAAAAAAACAACCTTATATGCAACCAGGGCATAATTTACATTCCTTGCCCTGAGGGCTGTGGGAGGAGTGTTATCCTCAAAAACATAATTTCCGAACTTTTTAAGTACTTCGAACAAAATGGCTATCTCGAAAGTTTGATTGGATGTGATTGGGGAAAAGGTGGGTGTGAGAGGGGTGTTAGTTATCTTCCAATAACTTTCGGCTACTAAAAAGGGCACAAGCCCTTCTAATTTCCAATCAAATAAGCCCTTTTTAAAGTTTTTACAACATCTAATACTACTACTACTAACTACTTTGCCCTGAGGGCTGTGAGAGGGTTGTCATCCTTAAAGACGTAATTTTCTAATGATCTATGTTTTGATTGGATGTGTTTGGGGAAAAGATGGGCATGAGAGGCTGGATAGTTGCCGTCTAATCACTTTCGACTATTAAAAAGGGCAATAGCCTTTTGAATTTCCAATCGAATGAGCCTTTTTTAAAGTTTCTGCGATAGCGCGTTCTATAAAAAACCTAATATGCGCCCTCGACAATGCTTACTACCCTTACCCTATGGCCTGTGGGGGACCATCCTAAAAACCATCATTTACGTCTTGGAGTCGAATGCAATGAACAAAATAGCTATATCAAAATTTTAAATGAATATTTTTCGGGAAAGGGTATGTGTGGAATGTATGTAAGTTACCTTACAATCACTATTAACTATTAAAACGGACCCAAACAAGTACAATTTTCAAAGGAATGACCCCTTTTTAAATTTTCTACGAAAACTCCTTCGATGCGAGGTGCCCTGCTCTAAAGGAAAAAGTTAATAAATAATACATTGTGCCAACATCCTTCTTATATGCCGGCATAAATTAAAACTCTTGCCCTGAGGGTTTTGGGGGATTGTCCTCCTCTTTACTTAGTCCCCGTTTCTTGTCTCGTTCTCGAGTGTCCCTGTTCTTTACTTAGGCAGTGCGATCATGCTGCCTATGATCTATGCAACAGATTTCTATATAAACATGGTATGCCCTAAAGGTATCTCTATACACTTGAGTACTGAGGGCCCTAAGGAGTTCATCATCCTTAAAGAAACAATTTCCAGGCTTCTTACAGGATCTCAACGACATGGACGTATCGCTATGTATTGGGAATGTGTTTTGGAAACTGATTGATTGGAAAGGGGTGTTTGGAACGCTCCGATAATTGTTAACTCCTAAAAAAGACACTAGGTATTTCGGTTTCAAATTTAATGAGCCATTTTGAATTGTTAATGACAACTCTTTCATTTATAACTTTTTATGCCCCAGGGCATAACTTGAAACCCTTGCCCTGAGGGCTGGGGGGAGGAGTTGTCATCCTTCAAGACCTAATTTCCACAACCTTCAACTACGTTGAATAAAATGGCTATCTAACAAATTTGATTGGATGTGTTTGGGGAAAAGGTGGGCGTTAGAGGGTGGGCGAATTTCAAATCGAATGAGCCCTTTTTCAAGTTTCTACGACAAAGATTTCAATAAAAACCTTATATGGCCCCAGGGCATAACTTAGAATCCTTGCCGTGAGGGTTGCGGGGGAGTGTCCTCCTCAAAAATATATTTTCTATCTGGAAATCAACTACGTTGAGCAAATTGGCTATCTAAAATTTTTGCGTGGCGGTGTTTGGGGAATGAGGGGTTTGGGGGGGGGAGCTTGTTGCCTTCCAATCACTTTCGACAATTAGAAATGCACTAGTGCTTTGAATTTCTAATCAGATAAGCTTTTTTTTTAGTTTCTACGACAATGTCTTCTTTAAAAACCTTATATGCCTCCAGGGTATAACTTAAAACACTTACCCTGAGGGTTGTTGGGGATTTTACTCTTCAAAACCATATTTTCTCTCATGAAATCAACTACGCTGAACGAAATGGCTATCTCACAATTTTGAGTGTATGTTTTTAGGGGAATGCTGGGCGGGGGAGTGGGCTTGTTGCTCTTCAAACACTTTCGATTATTGAATAGGGCACTAGAACCCAATTTTCAGTCGCATGAGCCCCTTTTGAAGCTTCTAAGACGACCCCTTCTATATGAAGTGCCCAGCTTTAAAGGACAAAGAAAAATAATAAATAGCACAGTTTGCCAACATCGTTTTTATATGCACTCAGGGCATAACTTAAAACCCTTTCCCCGAGGGTTGTTGGGGAGTTTCCTCCTCAAAAATATATTTTCTTGGAAATCAACTACGCTGAACAAAATGGCTATCTCGAAATTTTGGTTGGATGTGTTTGGGGAAATGATAGGCGTGGGGGGGGGGGGGCTAGTTGCCCTCCAATCACTTTCGACTATTAAAAAGGGCACTGGCCCTTTGAATTTCCAATCGAAATAGCCTTTTTTTGAAGTTCTAAGACACCACCTTCCAAAAAAACCTTATATACCCCTAGGGCCTAACTTAAAAGACTTGCCCGGATGGTTGTGGGGGAGTGTCCTCCTCAAAAACATATTTTCTATCTGGAAATCAACTACGCTGAACAAAATGGCTATCTCAAAATTTTGATTGGATGTGTTAGGGGGAATGATGGGCCTGGGGGGGGGGGATAGTTGCCCTCCAATCACTTTCGACGATACAACAGGGTGCTAGCCCTTCGAATTTCCAATCGAATCGGCCTGTTTTGAAGGTTTTACGACAACGCCTATAAAAACTTTATATGCCCCCAGGGCATAACTTAAAAGCCTTGCCCTGAGGGTAGTGGGGGAGTGTCCTCCTCAAAAACTTATTTTCTATCTGGAAATCAACTACGCTGAACAAAATGACCATCTCAAAATTCTGATTGGATGTGTTTGGGGGAATGATGGGCTTGGGGGGGGGGCTAGTTGCCCTCCAATCACTTTCGACTATTAAAAAGAGTACTGGAGCTTTCAATTTCCAATCGAATGAACCCCTTTTGAAGTTTCTACGACGAGACCTTCCAAATGAAGGTCCCTGCTCTAAAGGAAAAAAAATAATACATGGTATATTGTGCCAACATAATTCTTATGTGCCCTCAGGGCATAACTTGGTCGCTGAAATAGGTCCCTGCATTGTCTGAAATAGGTGCCTGTCCTGTAATTCGACACCTTCTAGTCTGCTCTTAGTTATTACACCTCCAGTGTTTTTATGATAAACAAGGTAACACACTAATTGTCCTCAATGTTCAATTCATAGTCAAACAGTTCGTGGTAACGAACTGTAAGTAAGGAGCGACTCGGCTCAATGGTAACCGAAACTCTAGAAAACGGTATTTTGATAGCAATAGATCCATCAAAATAATTAGATTTTAATGCTGATTTCAAATATTTTTTTGACTTTTGTTTTTGACTTTTGACTCCAACTTCACCAGCAGGTTCCTCAGATTTTTCTAATATTTTGTACACTATCATTCGGATGTTACTTCGATTAGATTTGAAATTGTAGACGTTCAAATATGGCAGAGAAGTATCCAGCTAAACATTTTTAATTTTTCTTCGTTTATCTGGTACTCATCTGCGATCTTCAAAGTTTGGAACTTAAATACAGAGTTTCAAAAGTAGATAGAGTCTAAAACTCTAGCTTCTGACTGACTGGAACAGAAAAATCAGTATGGTACAGCTAAGCAAAAGGTTGAGCAGTCTCTTCAACTTTCCAAACTTTACAATAAGGCTAATGATATAGAAGTCCCAAATACAAAGGATGGATCCACTAGAAGAAAGAAAACAGGATAAGCATAAGAAGATATTTGAAAAACTCTTCTATTTCTTGCCTTGTCATCCAGATTGATTTCGAACAGAATTCTGGAAAACTCAGTACCAACAGAAATTGATGCTGAATCAACCAGAAATGGGTAGAACAGAATAAGTATAATGCTGTACGCTTTTTAATTACCTTTTCTAAGATTAGCTTTGCCCGAGGCAGTGCACGGGGCAAAATGAACTATAATGACAAGAAAAGAAAATCCTCGCTGTTTTTGTTTTGAATTTCCCGCTCGTCGTTACATTGGAGTCGAATTTTCAAAACTCAAATCCCAAACGAAAAACTCGTTGCCCCGGTGTACAAGCTCGAATCCAGCTCAAAGCTCAAATCTCTTTCTTTTTAGTGTCCTATGCAACTAAATACAATGAGCAGGTTCAAAAACATTTCGTCACAAGAGATTCTTATCAAATAGTAAAAAGTAACTTGGACGAATATTCACCAAAACTTAAAATGGAATTCTCATCACAATTGCTACACCGGCCTTTTATCGGCCTTTTATGTTGCCTCTAAATATATAAAACTCTTATAGTTTATAGTTTATTGTCGTTTTAAGTTTTAATTTTTCTGCTATATTTAAGTTTAAAAATTATTTTTTTTTATGTTTTATAATAAACTACAATATATGGGAGATAATAAGCCTCTACCCTTATTAAACACCTGAAGGAAGAAGCCGTACAATAATTGAAGGAAAAAATAAGTTTAAGAGTGGAAAGAAAAATCAAAACATAGTGTCGTGTCGTTTTTTTTTTTTTTTTTTTTATGGATTTATAAATCTTTGTTTAAAAAAGTTAAATTTAGTAGCCCTTGTTGAGAGTAGCTCTAGTTGACCACCTCCGATAAAAAACGTTAACTTTGACGCGGACAGGTTTGCGTATCGACATGCTTGTGGAAAATTTTGCTAGCTCAACATCCATGTGCCTTTAGGCTTAGGGAGTTATTTGACCAGTCCCTATAATAATAATAATAATAATAATAATTTTATTATAAGCCAAAAAACAGGCCATACAGAACAGTATTCTTAATCACACTCCACAAGAAAAATAACATACATATCAAGTTTCACTCATTGAGTCAACGCTTCATTTACATATTTACATAACTACCTGATTGACCTTTTTACAGTCGTTTTAAGGATCCCCCGGAACACCCACTTAACACCCTCAAAACAATTTTACCTTAATAGAGAAAGTTGCTGGCACTCGGTGAGAATATGGGCGACATCCTAAATACCTAGGTTACATCTGGGGCAAGAGTAATCCGCATTTGCATCTGGGGTCACCCTTTTTCTTTCAAATACTCTTTTTCTATTTTTTAGTGGCAGGCAATGCGCCCGGATCCGAAACCAAGTTCTCAATGTCTCCCCCGGTAATCCTAGTTTAAAATAATATTCGAATCCAAATATCTCTTTTACATGGGAATAAAACTTAATTATTCCAGATGTTTTAACTGCGTGGGTCCAAATTTGGACTTCGTGTTCTTTTATTCTTTCTACAGTCATAGCCAAAAACGACTCACCCTGATCTGAGGGACCTAGCCCCTCATTCCAAATATATGATAATCCTAATCCATCTAAAACATTTTTTATTTGATGTATAGAAAAGCTGAATCCGAGGCTATCTGTTGCTGTTTCTTGAGTAATTAGTTTTTACGGTGGTGGGTTACTAGCCCACCGACCAACCAACGAATTGAATCAGGGAGACCGAAAATGACCCTTGGCAGGTCGCTAATGAAGGAGGCGAAGCTGGCGAGGTCCTCGTTGGAGGAGCTATGGTTGAAGGCTCAGGACAGGTCGTCGTGGCGAATCACTGTTGCTGCCTTATGCGCCCCCAGGCGTAGGAGGACCTAAGTCTGAGTAAGTAATAGAAAAGCAACTCATTACTTATAAATGAATCGAAATTTCAAAAAAAGACCATCTTACGTATGGAGAGAATTTTACAGTGGAATTGTCAAGTAAATAATTTGAATAGGTAAGTATAATAATAAGTAATCCTTTTTTTAATATACAACTTTGAGTAATTCCAGAACCACGTGCCTACATTTCTCCAGCCACTAAGTGGCAAAGGGGTTGGGGTCAAGAGTATAATTTGTTATGGGACAGAGGGGGCAGTTACCCCTCTCAGACCTCAGTTTTCCCCCATACCCCAGTTTGCCCCCCCCCCCCTTGCTGAACTTTATTTTCTAAAAATGTCAGTTTTTTTTAGTACATCTTTACCTTTTATATTGCTATATGGCTCGTTTTTCAGTTTTCTCTGTCATTTTCACTTAATTTGAGAAAGTTCTGGTTGGCCACTAGCCCCAGATTTTCTGCACTTAAGACATGGCACCAAAAGTGCCATTTTTAGTGAAACGAAAAAAAAGATCATTTCTTGTGTGGGTAGGATAAATGGTATTATGAAATAAGTTTGTTTTCATTAAAAAAATGATATAGATCTTTAATTCTTTGTTTTAATATTGAAAAAGATTTCCTCCCCGGGACATGCTTTAAAAAAGAAGCCTATGAAATACTGAAAAACAAACACAGGATACCGATACCGATATACCGAAACGCCCGATACGATGTAAATGATACCAATACGACCTATACCGATGCTGCGATATTGATACACCTGATACCACGTACATTCTCTGAGGCGCGTACGTGAAAAAACCACGTACGATCCTTTTCCAGGGACAACGGAGGGTCATATTATCCTCAAAAGCATATTTATTGGACCTTTGAACTATGTTAAACAAAATGGCTATTTCGAAATTTTTATATGACAACTTTGGGGGGAGGGGGTCTTTAGGGGGGGCTAGGTGCCATCTAATCTTTTCAGTCACTTAAAAAAGGCGCTAGCAAATTTAGTGTCCGTTAAAATGAGCCATTAAATATCTATCTACGATGTTCTTGTCATTCGCTAGCCCTGGTGAAAAACAATAACAAAAAAAAACAGAAAAACAACAAAAACGGGAGACAGATCAGTGCTACCCATCCAAAAAAGTGATTTTCCTTGTTGCTCAAGGAGGGAGACTTTAATTTCCTTACTCAAGGTTTTCGACCATGCTGATTTTAATGGTACAATTTTCATTTTGATCTGACGCCATTTTCAAAGGATTGTAGTTTTTTTTTTAAATCCCCATAAATTTATTTTCGCAATAAACTTTACTTTTAAGACAAACCGAAATAAAAGTTACCATTCGTAAATCCATGTCAGGTGGGTATTTTGTTCACTAGGTAGTTTTTGTCTAAACGAACTTTTAAACTTTTGGTTACTATGGACTGTGGTTCGTCTTGACTAGGTTGCAGCTACCGCTGCAACCATGATGACTCATTTTTCAGTTTTCATTGTCATTTTCAATTGATTTGGAAAAATTGGCGATACTCCTGTTTTAAACGTACTCTTTTATATACTGCAATGGAAACCAGTCACAAGAAATCCGTTTTGACGGGTTAATTCTAGACACGGCTATAGAGTAATGCAATGCATAGCGTGGTTTTCATTGCGTATACGATATTTAAACTGTTGTTTTTTGGGGTTTAGGGGGCGGGAAGGTACCTAGGTTAGGGTGGGTTACGTAATAATATATGCTATGCTTTACCCTCTCCCACCCCCCTAATGTGCAAAAATATAGCCCAAATTTGTTTCTAAACTATTATATATTCATCCTATTTTATTTTATTTCATTAGCATTAACCGAACTAGCAGTATATAAGAGAGTACGTTTAATACAGGAGTACAAAATTGGCTCCAAATTTGCCCCTCCCCCCTCACAGGATTTAGACAAAATTACGCGACTGCAGTTTACTCTTAGAAGACGCAGCTAAACAAAACATTTTAAAAGGTATTCCCCTAAAGTCAAAGGACGCTGTTAGAGTAGTTCTTTTTTTAACTGCACTAAATAAACAACAGGTTAGACAGGCTTTGCATAGGATTAAATAATAAAAAACAAGTTTTTCTTTTTAACTGAAAGTAAAGAACGACGTTAAAACTTAAAACGAACAGAAATTATTCCGTATATGAAGGGGGCTGTCCCCTTCTCAACGCCTCGCTCTTTACGCTAAAGTTTTTTTATTGTTTAAGAAAATAGAGTTGTGAGAAAATCAAACTTCAGCTGAAGTAACAATATGTTGAGGAGGGGACAGCCCCTTTCATATACGAAAAAACTTCTGTTCGTTTTAAGTTTTAATGTCTCTCCTTACTTTCTGTTAAAAAACTTATCTTTTTTATTTAGTTTTTGAACGTTTTTGAAGCAATGCAGGTTTTGATTTTGGTTCACCATACATGAATAATTAAAACAAAATTTGCATATTATATTTGGTTAAATGGCTTTCTCGAAACTTGTTTAATTTTATTTACGAACGTTTTTATTAGTAATAAATATACGTAACTTAGAATTAACTTACGTAACGAACTTCTATATTCATAAATTTTTAACACGTATGTTAGGGGGGTTCGCCCCCTAGTCAATACCCTGCTCTTTAAACTATAGTTCGAATTTTTTTTCCATTTCTTTAAAAATGAAATCTTAATAACAATAATTTTATAATTTTAAAAACTTGTTTTTTTTTTATTTAATTCCTGATCTTTTTATTTAATAATGCTGGGAAATCCGGCGCCCCCTTCATATCAATGTCCCTTCCCCCCTGGAAACTTCCTTCATGGAAAGATCCTTCCATATAGCCCCCGACCCTCTCCGTCCCCCACCTACCAGAAAAAATCTCCTCTGAAAAAGTCTGTATACTTCCCAATAACCAATACTATATGTTAACATTGAGTAAAGTTCATAACTTTCAGCCCTCCCCCTGGGGACTTTGGGGGATCAAGTCATCCTAAAAGACATTTTTATCATATTTTCGACCATGCTGAACAAAATGGCTATCTCAAAATTTTGATCGGGTGACTTTGCGAAAAAAATGAGCGTGGGAGGGGGCCTAGTTGCCCTCCATTTTTTTTGGTCACTTTAAAAGGGCACTAGAACTTTTAATTTTCGTTCCAATGAGCCCTCTCACGATATTCTAGGACCACTGGGTCGATACGATCACCCCTGGGGAAAAACAAAAAAAAACAACAAACAAACAAACAAATAATCACGCATCCGTGATCTTTCTTCTGGCAAAAATGGAAAATTCTACATTTTTGTAGATGGGAGCTTGAAACCTCTACAGTAGGGTTCTCTGATACACTGAATATGATGGTGTAATTTTCATTAAGGTTCTATAACTTTAAGGGGGTCTTTCCCCCTTTTTTCGAAAATCAACCAAATTTTCTCAGGCACGTAACTTTTGATGGGTAAGATTAAACTTAATAAAACTTATATATTTGAAATCAGAATTAAAATCTGATTCTTTTGATGTATCTATTGATATCAAAATCCCGTTTTTTAGAGTTTCGGTTACCATTGAGCCGGGTCGCTCCTTACTTACAGTTCGTTACCACGAACTGTTTGATTAAATAAAAAAAACAAGTTTTTTTTTAACTAAAAGTAAGGACGACATTAAAACGAACACAGATTATTCAGTATATGAAAGGGGCCATCCCTCCTCAACGCCACGCTCCTTACGCTAAATTTTTTTATTGTTAAAAAAAAAAAGTTGAGAGAAAGTCAAACTTTAGCGAAAAGAGCGTGGTGTTGAGGCAAGGAAAGCCCCCTTCACAAACGGAATACTTTCTGTTCGTTTTAAGTTTTAACGTCGTTCCTTACTTTCAGTTAAAAAAACTTGTTTTTTTTTATTTAATTTTTGAACGTGTTTGAATTAATTCAGGTTTTGATATTGGGTCACCGTACATGAATAATTAAAAAAAATGTGCATATTAATTTTAATTTTATTTGGTTAAATGGCTTGCTCGAAATTTGTTTAATTTTATTTACGAACGTTTTTATTAATAATAAATATACGTAACTTACGAATTAACTTACGTAACAAATTTCTATATTCATAGATTTTTAATGCGCATTTTAGGGGGTTCGCCCCCTAGTCAATACTTTGCTCTTTGAGCTAAAGTTCGAATTTTGTTCCAATTCTTTAAAAATGACCCCTTATTCACAAAGGCCGTTAATTAGAATAAATACCTCTTATGAAAATACTAAAAAATCTTGGTATTAAAGAGCTAGGTTTTGACTAGGGGGTAAACTCAATCATATACGTAATATTTTCTGTTCGTTTTAAGTTTTGATGTTGCTCCTTACTTTCAGTTAAAACTTTTTTTTTTTATTTAATTTCTGATCCTTTTCTTTAATAATGATGGGACATCCGGTGGCCCCTTCCTAGCCATGTCCCGTCCCCCCTGAAAACTTCCGTCATGGACAGATCCTCCCATATACCCCCCGCCCCCGCCCCCCCCCACCCGCAAAAAAATCCCCCATGAAAACATCTGTATACGTCCCAATAACCAATACTATATTTTAACATTGGGTAAAGTTCATAACTTTCAACCCTCCCCCCGGGGACGTCGGCGGATTAAGTCATCCTAAAAGACACATTTATTAAATTTTTGACCATACTAAACAAAATTGCTCTCTCAAAATTTTGATCGGGTGACTTTGGGAAAAAATGAGCGTGGGAGGGGGTCTAGTTGCCCTCCCTTTTTTTGGTCACTTAAAAAG